>NW_003546284.1:276047-284164 GCF_000090795.2 Amphimedon queenslandica | reverse complement strand
AGGCAGAAATAGAATTTTAATAATAATTATGCCTTTGTGCCTATTGATTGCTCTACTATATTTCTATGATGTAAATTAATTATCTTGTTAAATATAAATTAAACTTTTCAGCTAGTATAGATTGAATAAATTACTGTCATGACAATTAAAACATCTAAATTATAGATAATTATTTGGCTATTGCATTTTTTAATGTTTGTGATTCAGTACAATATCTAAAAATTAAAATATTAATGTATAAGAATTGCAATTGGACTCACCACAGTTGTGTAGGCAGAACTAAGCAGTTTGGTTATCATTTTTTCATTAAATTTTTTCATTTTAAAGGAAACAATACTCATTCATAAAATTCTGCAAAGTAGGGTTTGAAATCTTTGTACTATTTTTATGAATTATTATTTTTTATTAATTAACGTTTATTATTATTAATTGAACTATTAATTATTATTATGGTTGAACTCAACCCCCTTGTTTCTTTTATTTTTTAACAACCCTACTTTTTCTTATTTAATAGAATTTTTTTTATTTACTTGTTAACATTTAAAATTAAGTCTAAATTATAGCAAGAGTAAATAATACCTAAAGAGAGCATCCAATGGGCTAATCTCAGCTACTGCAAGTGTGTGGATTTTTAGGTAGTCACGTTCAGTATACTTCTGTATATTATCAATCATAATGTTGTTATAACAACACATCTGTATTAACATTGATTAAAAACTACTGAAGTATGGGGAACGTGACTCCTAGAAATCCACACACTTGCAGCAGGCCTCAATAGGGCCGTTCGATACTCACTTTAGGTATTACTTACTCTTGATAATAGTGGTACAGTTACAAGCACAGATTAATTTCGAGGTTCTTTTTTCTTTTTTATTATTTTAGGAAGTTACAAGAGACAATGACATAATCAATAAATAAAATTTAAACTATGTAATCAATAACATGAATTGTGTCTTAAAAGAATTATGATAATTTGTTGTCTAAAGATCAGTAGACACTGGCAACTAAAGGAATAAGTTAAGAAAAGAAATGCTCTATAAAGCAATGGCCACCGTTTACGTAAGGTAAGAATAGAAATATTTTTATCTTCACCTTACATAAACTGTGGCCGTTGGTATAGAGCACTTCCTATCCTAATGTGTACACTCAATTGTCCCTGTTTACTTTTATTAAAGTTAAATAGCCTAAGGCCGTTACAATTAAATTCATTGTTTCCCATTACAGGGGTGGGGTACATGCAGGAGATGCACGGGTTTAATATTTGTGACCATAATTGACAAAAGGCACCTTATGGCGGGTAGTGAAATTTGTTTTTCTAGCCTAAGAAATCCATTTTCCTGAGCCCCATTTATCATAAAATTACTCCACAGGATGCAAAAAGTTACCATGAAACTTTTAGAAACAATGATTGTCTAACAAAGCACTCACAGGTTGATATTTTCCATTGTAACGATCAATTTTAAAATCCGCCATAAGGGCCCTTTTGTCAATTATGGTCACATTTTTATCAAAAATGATCTGAAAATGTGAATACAATTAACTTCTTCATGACTGGCAAAGATTTACATCCTTTAAAATGTGAATAAATTCCTTCAGTATTATATCGCTCTGACTCACAACAGTAGATAAAAATTGGTTGTATTTGCTGAATAGTAAAGTTTCTCTTTCAGATTTTCACACAGATTACTTTGTACTTCAACATTGGCCAATTCTTTTAGTAAGTTTGCATCTTTCAGTTTAGAACCACAGGTATAGGTTTATTTGCAAAGTAGCTCTAGCAGCAACTGTCTCTGAGTAGAAATTAGCTTCTACTTCAAAAATGCAAGATGGCACATACTACAACTGAACACTGGTGTAGAAAGGCATAGCTTTCTCATCCAATAATGAAAGCGTGCAGAACCTACCACTCGACTCCAATCCATATGCTTCCATAAAAGGTTTGAAGGTCTATCTTTGGATGAGACAAATGCATAAGAGTTGTAAAAATTCATAATGGTAATGCACACAGGTTTGCAGATTGAGCAGATCTCCTCACCTTTATGCAACGCCAACTGTTTCAAAATTTCTATGCTTACTCGACAACTTGTAATTGTAGTCAGATTAGTAATCATGTGACTATGAGCCACACCTTTTGATATGGCTGGGGTGCTACCGTTCTTCCCAAAGGTCTCTTAGTTATTGCCGAGTCTTACCCGTAGTCTCTGCTGCATGGCCATGGCTGAAGGTGGTGATGGGACTAGAGTTGCTATTAGAAAAACTGTCCTAGTCTTCTTGGGAGAACGAAAAAAGGTGTCATTTTTTTCTGGAGATAAAGGCAATGATGCGGAAAGTATATTAGACGAGACGTTAAAAATTTATGGCAATGTACTGACCCCAAGTTCTACTGAAAATCCTTGTATTACTTTGCAACTAAAAAGGGATGAATGGGATGGGGAATTTGTTGACATATTGCATCTGAAATTGGTTCCAGATAAGTCAGTCTCAAGACTGAACTCAACAAATAACACCCTTAAGAGAGAAGGTAACTCAGTGATGTTATAAATAAAGCACATTATTTTCCTTTTATTGCACCCAGCTGCACATGCAGGTGAAAACAATTATAAGTATACTTTTATACTGTTATGCTTGTTTATAGTAGCCACAAAATTTATACATTCAATTGTTAAACTTTAATACATTCAGTGCTAAATTTATAAATATAGCATCCTCATTTTTATAATCATACACTGCAACTTCTAGAGCCTTGTCATCATTGAAGAAATGGCAAAGCCTACTTGTGCGTGTGCACAAGCATTGGCTAAGTTATTTCCTGCTACAAAGCCAACTAAGTGCCCACCAGCTTAAGCATTACGTTTTGACCCACTGGAAACATGTTTTATGACTGGAGAAAAAGCCAAGAGGAAGGCTACTCGTGTTAAGTCCATACAAGTTGTGGTGAATCAGGATATAGTGTATGTATTTACTATTTATTATTAATTATTATCTTTACATTCTATGCACTGTTATGTAATCATTAATTTCTGTAAACCACGCATGCGCAATGATACAATACGCTGAACACATTATTCCTTCTAATTTTCACTTTTTCTGTTTTCTCTCGTTCTCTCTATTTTATCGTCATTGATTATTGTTATTAATTGGAGAATACATATATTGTTGATGATAGCTAGTAGCGTTGCCTACATTGGTGACCAGGACGTTCTCTCCCAATTAATTTATATCTTGACATGTGTTTTGACAGTAGTCATGGCTCACTCAGAGGGACACAGCCCTCCACCATCTTCTGTCCCCATTATCCCACCGTCAACTATGGCAGCGGCGTCTACTGCATCATCTACTCCAGCTATGCTGCCAACAGCAGTGACAGCATCCATATCCACAGTGACAGTTAAACTGCCACCCTTCTGGCCAAACGACCCTCAGATGTGGTTCGCCCAAGTGGAAGCACAATTCACCACTAGACGCATAATATCACAGAAGAGTCGTTATGACTATGTTGTTTCTTCATTGTCACCGGAATACGCCACAGAGATGAGAGATCTCATTATTGACCCCTCTAGCAGCAACCTGTATAATACATTAAAAGCTAAGTTGATTGAGAGAATTGCACCATCTGAACAACGGTGCTTGCAACAACTGTTAAGTATTGATGAACTGGGTGACCGAAAACCTTCACAATTTCTGAGACGTCTACACTAGTTGCATGGTGATAACACTTCCTCTACTGGCCAATCTTTCCTTAGAGAGCTTTTTCTATGGCACCTCACTGCCAACATCAAACTAGTACTTGCCTTTAATACCACAGTTGACTTAGATATTTTGGCCACTCAAACTGACTGAATGTCAGAGATTACTACACCTCCAGTATCAGTCGTTGATCACACACAACAATCATTTGAGATTAAACAATTGCAAGCGGAAATTGTTAGTCTACGTCAACAGTTCCAACCCTCTGCATCTCCTAGGAGACCTCGCAGTCCACCTCGGAAACAGCATTCTCCCAGCCCATTTCCCTAATCATATTGTTGGTACCATTCACGATTTGGAAACAGAGCTATGAAGTGTCCGAAGCCCTGCTCATGGAAGTCGGAAAACCAGCAGGCCTGTCATTGATGGCGACTGACGTACCCGGCCAACCAATTCCTAGTCACCTTTTCTTTGCACAAGATAGAGTTACTCACTGTTTTTTTTTTCACTGACACAAGAGCAGTCATTAGTGTACTCCCTCAAACCAAATTGGATAAGCTACGCCGTCAATTTGGAGTAGATCTTCAAGCTGCCAATGGGTCCCTCATTCCTACATATGGACAACACTCACTTATACTGAATCTTGGTCTGTGTCCCACTCTTTGTTGGATTTTTACAATTGCTGCCGTGAAGCATCCGATAATTGTAGCAGATTATTTAGAACATCATGGTCTCATTGTTGATATGCGACGCAGACTCCTTAATGATTCTCAAACTGATATCAAAGCTAATATATCATGCATACACCAAAATGCATACGGGCTTACAACAATTAATCCTCTAATTCTTTCTAAAAACTCTTACTTCTCTCCTAGATTTTCCAGACCTCACTTGCTCATTCGTGGACACGCCCATTCGTCATGATGTTGTACATCACATTTAGACAGCTGGTATTCCAGTTGCTTCTCGTACTCGTCGATTGTCCCCGAACGCCTCAAACTCGCTCGGACAGAGTTCGAATACATTTTAGAACTTGGAATTATACGTCCTTCGTCCAGTAGTTGGTCGTCAGCACTACACATGGTACCCAAAAAATTGGAGACTGGCGATCTTGTGGGGATTACCGTAACCTCAACCGCATCACTTTACCTAATAGGTATCCCATACCCTACTTTTAAGATTTTTTGTCCTCCCTCGAGGGTACATCCGTTTTTCTAAATTAGACCTTGTGAGAGCTTATCACCAAATACTAGTAGCTCCACAAGACTGCAATCACCACTCCCTTTGGACAGTTGGAATTCACCCGCATGCCGTTTGGGCTAAGAAATGCCGCACAAACCTTCCAAAGGTTTATTGACAGAGTGTTACATGGTCTACATTTTGCGTACTCCTACATCAACGATGTTCTCATAGCAAGTAAGTCAGGGGAGAAACACAAGCGTCATCTTCCGTTAGTTTTTGAACAGCTTACAGAATATGGAATAATTTTAAATCCCACTAAATGTAGTTTTGGACAACCCTCTCTTCAGTTCTTAGGACACACTATATATCATAATGGTATACACCCACTACATACTAAAGTCTCAGCAGTGCAAGATTTTCCATTACCTAAATCTCAGCAGCATATACATAAGTTCCTGGGTATGATCAATTTCTATCATCATTTTATTCCTGGTTGTGCTAAACTCCTACACCCTCTACACTCCTTACCGTGTCATTCAGTAACCAACAAGGAACTTGTATCGTCAGATTTTGGTAGGACAGCATGCACACAGGCAAAGGAAGCATTAGCTTATGCCACTTCTCTGTATCACCCTAAAGACAACACCTTCACAGCTATTATGACTGATGCTTCCGATTTGGCAACTGGAGCTGTTCTGCAGCAGAGGGTTGATGGTCAATGGTTGCCCATTTCCTATTGGTCACAGAAACTCTCTCCATCAGAAAGAAAGTGTGGTACGTTTCACCATGAACTTCTGGCCATCTATTGGGCCATCAGACATTTCGGATATTTTGTTGCAGGGCGTATCTTTACTGTTTACATGGACCACAAGCTGTTGACCTTTTCTCTTCACACCAAGTCCGACAGGTATAACCCACGTCAAATTCGACATTTAGATTTTATTTCCCAATTCACTAGTGACATCCAACATATCAGAGGTAGCAGCAATCCAGTAGCACATGCCCTGTCTAGAACAGAATTTAATTTATTAGAGTCTCCTCCCATTGTTATAGATCTGGAACTATTAGCAAGATTACAAGATTACTGTAAGTTCCTCTTTCAGGAGCACTCTATTCCCTCTCTTACACTCCAAACTCTATCCATACCTGGTTCTAACCACACTATTATATGTGATATTTCTACTGGTGTGCCATGCCCAGTGGTCCCGGTCTCTTTACAAACTTCAGTATTTTCCGTTTTCCACTCACTCTCATCCAGGCACTAGGGCAACACAAAAGCTCATCTCCAGGTTCGTTTGGCCGCATATGCATTGAGACATCTAGTTATGGACTCGTTCCTGTTTTCCATGCCAACGATCCAAAATATCTTGCCATAACATTACTTCCCTTTCAAAGTTCCCCACTCCAGATGCTCGTTTTGATAGTATTCACATCGATATTGTGGGACCACTTCCTCCTTCGAATGGTTACACATACCTCCTCACCTGCATTGATAGATTTACACAGTGGCCGGAGGCGTTTCCTTTAGTTGATATCACTGCTCCTTCTGTGGCTCGCACTCTAATCTCAAGGTGGATCTCGCGATTTGGATGTCCTTCCCTCATCACTACAGATAGGGGGGCCTAATTTGAATCACTTTTATGGAAGCAACTTATGCATTTATTTGGTACTATTCATTCATGTACTACAGCTTATCACCCGCAGTCCAACGGAATTGTCGAACGTTTCCATCGGCAATTAAAGGCTACATTCAAAGCTCACTCCAATGCAGAGTCATGGACAGACTCACTTCCCTTGGTGTTATTGGGCATCTGTAGCACCATCAAGGAAGACTTACAGTGTACTGCTGCAGAGTTAGTTTATAGAACAAAGCTCCATCTGCCAGGAGAATTCTTCTCTTTGTCAACTGTTCCAGATTCTCCAGATGAAATCTTTATAGCTAGACTCAAGCAGTACATTAACAAGTTACAACCAGTACCACTTCGTTGTAAACATATTTCTACTCGTACTCCATTCGTCTCTGGGTCTCTAACTACCTCTAGCCATGTTTTTGTTCGTTGGGATTTGGTAAAGAAACCACTTCAATCATCTTATGATGGACCATTTAGAGTGGTTTTCCATACACAGAAACATTATGTCCTTGATCTGAATGGACGCATTAATACAGTCAGTATTGATTGTTTCAAACCTGCTCATCTAGATCATACAATAGTACACAATCCTTCCTCTGAAACTCCCTCTTTCTCATCACTCCTTTCTCCGTGTAAAGACACACCTACTTCAAGTCACCATACACGATCAGGACGATGAGTTTGATTTCCGTTACATCTCAATTTATAATGTTTGTTTACCGCCGTCACTGGTGAGGGAATACTGTGGTGAATCAGGATACAGTGTATGTATTTACTATTTATTATTAATTATTATCTTTACATTCTATGCACTGTTATGTAATCGTTAATATCTGTAAACCCTGCATGTGCAATGATACAATATGCTGAACACATTATTCCTTCTAATTTTCACTTATCCTGTTTTCTCTCATTCTCTCTATTTTTATCCTCCTTAATCTTTGTTATTAATTGGAGAATCATCTATTGTTGATGAAAGCTAGTAGCATTGCTTACAAAGTGACGGTAGTGCTTTCTCCCAATGAAGTGCAACCTCCTGTGATCCATCCCAGAGGTGCAAAAAAGCTAACTTACAGCAGGATAATTGCATTGCTGTTATTCGCTAAAAGTGTAACATGACAGAGTATGAGGTATGACAATTTTAAAGTTTTATGTCCATGTGTTTCGACTATTTATGTGTAGATTTCTATAAATATCTTGTTAAGGCTTTTTTACCATTAGTAATTTTCTAACCTTTTAATTTTAATGTAGCCTAAAGTCAATAATATTGACAAGTTCAACTACTACTACTGGTTTACAGTGCCATCAAGACTGCTTTGATGGAACACCATAGTTTGACTGCCTGGGAGTACTTAGAGAGTGTAGACAAACATTTAGTTGTGTCCCTTAACTTAACCAGAATCCAAAAGGAGAAATAGTTGATCGTCGTTGCTCGTTGTACATTAAAGACAAGGTACCTAGAACTAATTGTGTTGTAAATTGTGACCATAATTGACAAAAGGGCCCTTGTGGCGCAATATTAAATTTATCAGTATAGTGATAATAAGTCAACTTGCGCGTTGTTGGTCAAAAAATAGCTTTTTGCACCAAGTGATCATAGGGACAATAAGCTATCAT
>NW_003546284.1:261133-273123 GCF_000090795.2 Amphimedon queenslandica | reverse complement strand
ACACATTCATGTTTTTATATAATAAGTATTTGGTGTCAAGTTGCTACAAGCTTATTACTTGCTCTAAAAGTTTCTACAGGGTATCTAGAGCTTTCACAGAGTTGCTAGAGCTAACACAGGGTTTCTAGAGCTACCAAAAGGGTCAGCGTCGCTCTAGCCTACTACAGGCTTGCTCGAGCTACTACAGGATTACTGTAGCAAACACAGGATCTTTCTCAACTAACACAGACCGGTTATAGCTAAATAGGATCTCTAGAGCTCATACAGGGTCTGTAAAGCTAACAAAAAGTCGCTCGAGCAAACAAAGAGTTGATCGAGATAACACTGAGTCGCTGGAGCGAACAAAGTGTCGCTCGGCTACAAAGGCCTGGCAAAAGTGTAAAATAACCTTACAACAAAAGTAAGACTCACTTTATTTGTCTTGCCATCTTGGTTAACAGCAGCAGCATCAAAGAGAAGCCTTCACCAAGCAGAAGAAGGCCATTTTCTTTTCCACGTGACACGGATGTATACGGATACTGCTAATAAATCTTTAAGACGCTTTTTCTCCAATAATTGATTTGGTCAGTACCTTGTACCCCCTCCACTTTGAGGCGATGTAACTAAGCAACCATGAGGCGGATTGGGGTCAAACCTTCACTAAAGGGACGAGCTATACTTGCTTTACAACGTGGTATGTAAATCTCAATTTTGATTTTTTGCGTTATAAGGGCCCTTTTGTCAATTATGGTCACAATTTTAAAACTTGGGCATAAAATACCTTGTAAATTCATCAGTCAAAGCTCAAGATCCTGAAGGTTTTGTTTTAATACTGTTCGTTGATTTAATTTATTCCATGAAAATGTAGATGCTAAAATATTGATGTCCTCAGATAGTACTGGTTGTTCAGCATTGTCACTATCAGAATCCATTGCATCCTTGCCAGTCTCAATGCAGGTACATGACTGCCACTATATGTATTCCATAATCATTATTGATTTAATTATTTTTAGTCTTTAAATGATAATACATCTAGCTCTGACTCTGGTGAATTATTGCCTGTAAATTGTTAAGGTATGGATTTTGATTGAAGAATTGAATTTTGTTTACTCTTGACTAATCTAGAAGAGAAAGGAGGCTGTGCATAATAGTACTAACGAAATGCAGATAGAAATCCAGTGTGAAGTTTTGCATGGAAGTAATGCTTTTTTATACCTGAAATAATTTTTTATAGCTAATCAAAGGAGGTTTAGCTTCACTAGGAAGTTGACTCCATCTGAAGAGGAGCCTCATACTATTAGATGATATGATGTTTTTAAGGATTTGGTTAGATCATATGAGAAACAGGGTCCGAATTTGATAATGAAGTACCTAATTTGTGCTTGTTTAAAGGGTGAGAGAAGCATTGATATGGGTGGAGTTATGAGGGATATGTTTTCAGCATTTTTTGAAGTGGCATATCGGCGTCTGTTCAATGGTAGTTATCAGTACTCACCTTTAGTGCATCCTGACATTGAAAAAGATAATCTGATCATTGTTGGCCTTGTTATCTCATTCGTATATTGTGTCTAGAATCTTACCAAATCGAATAGTATTTCCCCGTCTTGCACAAGTTTTACTCGGTACTGATGTCACTTTTTCTGATCACATGATGTGTTTGTCTTTCATTGATAGTGTTACTAAGCATGACCAGATATTGATCAAGGATGCAATAAAACAGGTGGAGGAGGGTGCTGTTTCGTTTGCAACGGATATTTATGATGGTTTGGTGACATTGTTTAGTAGATACAATTGTCGACAGACACCTTTACGAACACCAATAATTGTCCTAAGACTTTTTGCTTTTTACAAACCTTGACCTTGTGAGGTCAAAGTACAGTTACACATCACATTACTTTGAAAGTTATTGTTATGCATTATATAATATTTGACCATAATTGACAAAAGGGCCCTTATGGCGGATTTTAAAATTGATCGTTATAATGGAAAATATCAACCTGTGAGTGCTTCGTTAGGCAATCATTGTTTCTAAAAGTTTTATGGTAACTTCTTGTATCCTGTGGAGTAATTTTATGATAAATGGGGCTCAGGAAGTTGGATTTCTTAGGTTAGAAAGACAAATTTTACTACCCGCCATAAGGGCCCTTTTGTCAATTATGGTCACATATATAACATAATTGTATATATACTGCACTGTAAAATATATATAGCATTTTATAATCTAAGCATGATCTATAATAAATAGGCAGGGTTATGGGCGTGGCAAATTTAAAATAGACAAACAACTATTTGCAACTGCCTGTGCTGGTGGAGTTATTGCTGGCATTATTGCAGCTTACACAGCTATAGAAAATAGGCAAGACAAAACTTTTGTTGTATTGACTTGATAAGTTCATTCATTTAATGCTAGGCCTTGTTCTATGCTTTTGACGGCTCAAGAGGAAGAATGTGAAGTAGAGGATAAGGAGGAGGGAGACAATGAACGAGAATCTGAGAGCAGACCTGGACGTCCTTCATTGTCAATTGACATTTAAGAAGTAGATTTTGGGGGCACTAGGATTGTTTTGGACTGATATAGCCTTGAAGGATAAGTCCAGTGTTTTTTTGGTGAACTGTTTTATTGGCGTAATATGATTGCCTGGCCATAATAATGATGTATTCCAACTCCCATAGTCTAAAATTTTTTTACTGAAATATGAGCCTTCAAAGATGCTAATTGTTATTACTTCCTGTCAGTGGGTGTGGCTAAATGTTACATCGCTAGTTGCATAGATGCAGATAACTCCATTCCTTTATATGGGGAAATGATCATTTATTCTCATGCCTTGTAATGTAATAGCACTAATTGAAAGATTGGGATCATTAGTTTTCATTATTCTAAGCATGCAACTGAAAGAAAAGTTCATAAGGTTACAAGTAGGCATATTTTTTGTTTGCTAACTTCTCTCTTTTGCAAGTGCATGCTTTGAATAATGAAAGGTAATGATCCCAATTTTCAGTTGGTGCTGTTATGCTACTAGGCATGAGAATAATGGATCATTTCCTGCTATGAGGAAATGGAGTAATCTGCATCAATGCCCATAGTAACATCACCTTTAGCCACAACCACCGACAGGAAGTAATAAAAATGAGCATTTTTGCAGGCTTACATCTCAGTGAAAATTTTTTTAGACAATTGCAGTTTGAATGCATAATTATTATGGTCAGGCAATCATATTATGCCAATTTAAAAAATACATCGGATTTACCATTTCATTCTTGGCATCAGTTCATCAACTCTATACAGAAAAGTTGAATTGTCTGGACAAAGTTTGATATTTGTACGCCACTTAATGAGGGTGAATTAGAAGATGCTATTTCTTGTATTGAAGTTGATTACCAACATGCTGGAGAAGTTATGGTTAATGGCCTTTTGCTATCGAAAGGCATGCGTATACCATATAGTGGAATTTGTGCATCAATCCACGGGCTTCATTCCTTTGTTTGCGACAAATTATGACCAGCGATTAGGAGCCGTTCATATCATGTTCCCAGTCCAATCTATGTCTACCACATTAATGGTAATCATAAACTGATAAGATGCCAAATTGTAATTCACAGTAGTATTGATGGTTACTCAAGGGTTGTAGTTTTTCCAAAACCTTTGACTGATTATTATGCACATACGATGCTCTCTTACTTAGAGAATTGTGTTCTTCAATATGGATTGTCTTCCCGCATACGATCAGATCTAGGATTAGAAAATGTGGATGTCTGGAGGTGCTGGTGAGGGAGCATAAAAACGATGCATCTTGTGTCATGGTAAGTTCATTAACTCATAGCAAATGCATTGAAAGGCCATGGCGAGACGTACACAGATGTGCATTGAAACCATTTGGCAATCATTTCAGGCATCTCGAAGAAATTGCATTCCTTAATCTTTTGAATGAAGTTGATATCTTCTGTTTACATACCTGTTACTTACCCAAAATCAATAAGTGTATTTGTTCTGTTCAGAAGGCTTGGAGTAACTACCAAGTATCTACAGAAGAAACTGCCACTTCTTTCCAACTCTTCCTATATAGGTTATTAATTTAAAATGTAGCTCCTGTAACTCCATCTAATCATGTTTCATCGGTTTTAGCAGCTGCAGGATGCTACAGTACTCTGTTCTGACTTCAATCCTTGTTCTGCTCTTCAACATGCATTAAAGACCAGGTTTCACCCTCTATTGTCTCCTAATTACTTTGATGATGGCTTGTATGACTCTCTTATCACTTTTAATTTTGATCATTTGCATGTAAGTGTTTTGTGCTCAGAAAACAATGAGCAATAACATTGATTTCCTAGACACATAAGTTAATTGATTAACTTAATTGACAAAAAGTTATTTTTTTAAAGAGTGGGTGTGTACCAGACCTGAGGTTAATGACAAAAGCTCAATTACAACTACACATTTAATTTTGTAATAATAAACTAAATTACCATTACACTACGATAGTGTAATTTCAGTCACAATTAAAATTCGATGTACATGTAATGCAACAACATACTTCACAGTGCTTACACTGTACATTAAAATTTACGTCAGGTATTTATTTTGGTACTTTACCATTATAAAATGTACCCATAGTAGATATTTAAAACATTTCTTTGTGTATCTGTACATTCTGTAGTTAGTTAACTAAATTAAAAATGAAATATCATTTACATTAGTTCTATTCTGAACTGTCTTGCAAGTTTGCTGATAAAGACATTCCATATCGAATTGGTTCTGAAACTACTTACAAAGAACTGCATACTAATATTCTTAATTAAATTGGGTGGTGGGTTCATACTACTGTACCATTAGGAGGAATAAAAAAAGCTTCATCTTACATATGTTCTCTAGCTACAAAAAGTGCAATAATGCGAGCAACAACTCCACAGGCACAGGCAGTTGCAGGTAACTGTTCATCCATTCTTAAATTGGCCACGCCCATAGCCGTGCCTAACTTCTTTATTATAGATCTTGCTTAATTATATAATGCGTTATATTCTATACAATTCGTTATACATTATATAGTGCATTACAATAACTTGTAAAGTAATTATGTAAGTTTGACACAAATGGCGCCCCATACATTATTGTATATACCATCTTTCATTATGATGGCAGGTGAACTACATGTGGCTGCAAACAACAATGAAACAAAATTATATAAACTAATGAATTTATCATCAGGATCATAGTATACCTCCATTAATGTTGACAGGTGGATTAGCTGTTAAACAAAGGTAGTCAATTTCTATTCAATGTATTTTTTTTCCAATTATTCAATGTATTTTTTATCCAATTATTCAATGTATCATTTCCATACCTGTTTAAATGACACAGCATACATAGTCAATAAATTCTGGTTTGAAACATTTCTTGGATGCTGATGTGCCAACAATATCAACATCTGCACTGAAAGCATTGGCAAATCCATTAAACCCTAAGGTTTCTAACTCAATGAACTAAAGAGACACTATTATGATACACAATTATGACTATTGGTTTTATACCAACTTCTTGAATTGATTGAATATTTCAACTCTTCTTTCTTTGATAGGTATACGAGATAAACTCTCTTTCTGTACTTCTACCTGATTATTGTCCTTTTCACTTTAAGAAAGATCACAGTACATTGATTTTGCTCCTTTCTTAAAACTGGTAAAAGAATGTGAATGCCCTGAAAATAATTATTATTTGAAATTGCTTGCAGTAGTATACCTCAGTCTTCAGTAAATTTTTTTGAATGCCTGCCATTGCCTCAATTGTTGCTTATGACAAGCAACTTCGGGTTCACTTTTTCTAAACTAAATCCTTTTGTTTGCCTTTGTATTTAATTCTAAAAAAGGCTTATGCCATGCATTTTTGAGTAAACGATAAAAAAGGCAAATGCCCTACTTGCTCATTCAACTCTGTACTTTTCCCCATTGCTAGCAGTGATGTTGTCAGTTACATGCATTGTTGTAATAATTACAGTACTTCAAAACTATTTGCAATTACAATACAATTATCATACCATTATTCCATGAGAGTTTATAATCTACGAAAGCAGCATTATTGTAAAATTAAACTTTAATCCTAAATTCAATCATTACTTCAGCCAATGATAAACAAGGATTACAAGTATATATTGTAGCAACTTGATGACAAGAAATTTATCAATAATAGACCAGTAAATATCATTGCCCAACATCATTAAATTTGAGTACAAGTACACAGGTATTTTTAAATGTAATCAAGTAATTTAATTACCACATCAATCACTGATCGATAGACATACACACAGCAGTGGGGGAGGTTGAGTGGTGTGACTTGTTCATTATTCAATTCATTTAAATTTATAAAAGGAATGGATTGGCAAAAATACTGGTGATCTAGCTAGCTCTAAAATATTTCCTGGCATTAACAATTTACCTCAATTTGACCTGCACTGAGGCCAGATTCTTTGCATGCAGAGTCAATAAGTGAACCATAGGCTTTCCCACCACCTGTCATTCCCTTGTCATAATGCATCTTCACATTTGAAATTCTATGTCATTGAACCTATCATATGAATATGTAGGCACTAAGTATAATAATCATAAAGAGTATACAGAACAATGAGATCCACAGGAGCTACTGGCATCCACACATCTACTTATACCTCGACTCATGGTGGCACACGTAATGTATTACTAATGAAAAGTTAATAAACCGTAGATAGATAACTAGTTATCGTTAGTAATAAATCTAAGGGTTTAAATTATTGTGTATAACCATCAACAACTTAAACTTTTACAGTCATGAGTAATGGGAGGGTTCGGAACTTTTTTAATCTATTGTGACAGGAGAAGTGTATGACCTGGGTGATAAATAAAGTAAACTACTTTTAAATATTGTGCAAGTAGAAAACTGTTGTTACTATAAATAAGTTCTTATTGCTCATGTGTGCTGATGAATAATGCCCATGCGCTGTTTTTTACAGAATCTCTTCACTGTAGTCACTAGTCAAGCAGAAAGTTGTCCTTTAATCTTGTATCTCCTTTTTCTCATTCAAGCTTCAGATCTCTTTCCATCAGAATTCTGTAAATTTTTGTTTATTCCGTCTCAGTGGCTTCCCTTCTGGAAAAGAGCACTAGTTTTTACATCAACAACATTGAATAGACAAGTCATAGTACTTACACCCTTGAAGAAAGGCAAAAATATAGAAAATTGCAAATAATTATGTTCAGGGGAGAATAAAAAATGGAAATAAGGTAGCAAAATTTGTCTCGTTTGAACATGGTTAACGACCAACTATTGAAAAATTAAAGTAGGACAATTCATAAATTGCATTGAGCAACTGTAAAGTTTAGAACAATCAGTTTGACTTTAGTATTGAGGTAGTAACAAGTACATTCTGTAATAGTGAAAAGTCTCCTTAATAAGCTCAACGATGACGCAATAAATGACAGTGGATCAAATGTTATCATTAATAATGAAATATCTGGCACTTACATCATTTAGCATATTTCAGTTGTTGCTAAAGTTGTAACAGTTGATCCTATAGATGAAATATTGACCAAAACTGAAAAGAAGCTAACTAAAAGATATTGTGTACTTAAAGATTGACTATGGAGAAAAAATTCATAGTGAGAAGTGAGTACTATATGACTTGTCATATTAAAACTGTCCTCAAGTAATAAGAACTCTGTCTGATCAGTCCCTCCTGGCATACACCATAGTATGAAACTAAGGAAAGAAGAAAGAAACAGAGACATTAGTAGAACAAGAAACATCTTTTAAAAACAACCTCATAATACGAACTGCGTCAGATCAGTCCCTTCTTGTATAGACTATAAAACAAAGAAAAGAAAAACAAAATTGAGATGTGAGTAGTACATAAAACATGTGAGTAGCACATAAAACATCATTGTAAGACCAGCCACAAATGACAAGAAATAAGTCCGATCAGTCACTTTTTGTATATTAAACCTTACTTTGAAACTGAGACAAAAGACAGCACAGTGAGAAGTCAGTCGAACAAGTAACATATTTAACTCTTGAATTCCCAGTGTATTTTTTAACATTTTTTTAACTTCAAATGGTTGAAATTACACAAATAATTATTCATCATTGAATGGAAAATATTTTTAAAATCACAATTAACTTTATGATACTTTCCATGCATACGATGATGTTTGATATCAAGTTTAATTAATCACAGACATTCACAAGAAGGTAATAAACAATGGAGAAAGTACTAACTGGTTTACAAAGTATACAATTGGCAATTTTTGTGCTTTTTTTCAGCACGGTAAGCATAGAAAGCAATATTTTAACATATACCAGCGTAGTTATCCAAACAAATGTATTTCAGCCCAATAATTAGGTCAAATTATGTCTAAATTGAAAAGCTGAAAAACAAAGAAGTTTGAGAAAAAATTCACGAAATATCTACTCCAAATTGAATGTGATGGGAATTTATAAGTAAAAAAAACTAAATAATTAGAACTCAGTCCAATCAGAATAATCTATACTATGAAACTGAGAAAGGAAGGACCAAAATAGTATAAAAGAACATGAAACGTCGTTTAAAGAAACAACTTGAAATGATGAAAACTTAGTGTGATTAGTCGTTTCTGGTATTTTAGAATGTACTAAGAAACTGCAAAAAGATGAAACAAGTGGTCTGAAATGAGTAGTAGTGATGGGCAAGATGTCCGATACTCTTGATTTTCGATCACAATCCATGACATTTTTACAAAAATATTATTAACAATACAGTAGTTACTCCTTCATTTTAGGGTATGTCAAGGGTGTAGCAAATGATAATGAAACATGTACATCTGTTCTGACCTAACACTTGTCAGTTGCTTTCTTGCAGTTCAAAAGTGCAATTACTTATTGAAATTAGTTATTCAACCTTAATAAATGGGCATGGTCAATTTATTGATAAAAATTGCATAAAATTTTTGATAATAATTCACATCGTTCCGTAAAATATCATTAGAATGGATAAAGAAACGATATATCGCTCATCACAAATTAATAGTACATGTAACATCATTTTAAAACTGAGTCTTATCACTCACTAGAGGTAAAATACGTATGAAACGAAGAAAAAAATTAGAAGTAGTGCATGAACATTATTTTGCAACCAACTCACTTAAAAAACTGTCAGATCAGGCACTTCTGGTATAAACTATACTATGAATGTGAGAAAGAAACAGTGAGAAGGGAGTATATCATCAAACATCATTTCTAAACGAACATGCAATAATTGAACTTAGTCACATTTGCTATTTTAAGCTATACTATGAAACTGAGAAATGAAGAAACAAATGAGAAGTAAATACAGCATTAAAATCATTTTAAAAACCAATCTGAAGTGATCAGAGCTCACTTTGGTAGAAAATATACTATAATATTCAAAAAGAATCAAAAGAAATTTGAGTCGAACATGAAAAAGCATTACAAAAACCAAGCTCAATTGATGAAAATTCAGTTTGGTCAGTCACTCCTTGAGTAAACAGAACTATGAAAGTAAAAAAGGAAGTAAGCAATAGTCAGAAGTCAAAAGTATATGTATTATCAATTAAAAACAAAGCTCAAATAAAAAAGTGTTTAGTTACTTAGTTATGCACCTTTCTTTGACACTGGGAAAAGAACAAATGTGGAAGAAGTTGATCTTGAAACATTCCATAAAACAACCTTAAAGTATAAGAACTCAGTTACTCTAGGTATAAACTACACCATGACCATGAGGAAAGATAAAGCAAATAGAAGTCAAAAGTACATGAGGTATTTTCTAAAACCTACCAAGATAGATCAGAACAGTTCGATCAGTCACCATAGTACTATGAAACTAAAAAAGGAAGAAGGAAACCAGAAGTTAGTGAAACATATAAAACATTGATTCAACCAATTTCAAATAGTAATAATTTAGTCTGGTCAGTCAGTTTTTGTATGAACTACACCGTAAAACTGAGAAAAAAACAAATGAGAGGTGATTAAAACATGCACCATTATTTTTCAAATGAGAAGAACACAGTCTAATCAGTCACATGATTGTATGTTAAAATATACAATGAAAATGAGAGAAGAAATAAATAATGAGAATTTAGTAGTTCATGAAACATTTTAAAGTTAATTGCAAATGATAAGAAATCAGTCACTCAAGGTACACTAAAGTAAAAAACTGAATAAAGTAAAAACAAATGGTGAGAAGTCAGTAGAACATGGAAAATTATTCCATAAACGTGTAAATTTACAATGTTATTATAGTTTCATTGTTTTGATAGTAACATTATACTCTAATGTTATCATGTTATGTATAAAGTTTTGGTACAGAGTCTCAGTTACATCTTACGTTAACAGCAACAAATGCTGCCAACTGCAGAATTTTTGCCTGCTAGATTACATAGTTATTATCATTATCATAAATGTATTTCAAAATTCATTTTATTTGGACCCACAGCCTGACGGTACACAAGTGGCTGACATTGGCAGACTATTACGACTAGCCACTAGTCATGAAGTTGTCCTCATTCATCAATCACCATCTACTTCTAGCCATGGGTCTGAAGCTGCAGTTTCATTATTGTACGTTTTCAAAGTCAATTTTTGATAGTGTTTGTAGGTCTTTCATTAGTAGGTGGTACAGCATATACCCATGGTTAGAATATTCAGTGAGTTGTGATTCTGCATATTGCAATTTGCACAGACATTTGCAGACAAGTCCAGATTCCAGATTGAAAAAATGCACTAGGTAATAAAGGGGTTCTGAGTATTCATTTGTAATCAGCAACAAATACCAAAGCAATGCTCAATTTGAATGAAAACAAAAAGAGAGTATATTCTGATCGCGGTGTTGTAGTTCAGCTGTACAGGCGTGGAGCTAAAGTTATAGCTGATAACAGAAAATCTGTGGAGTCATTATTGAAGGAAATGCTCTACTGTGTAGAGGAAGGGATAGCACTCAGAAGGCATGATGAGAGTGAATCTTCTTCTGACCTTAGTAATTATATCTCTCTTCTAACAAAAGTTGTCATGGCATTCAAGTGTTGTGAAAAGTAGACTTGTTAACAAGAGAGCACCTACTTGGCTATTTCCTGCTTTCGGAATGAAATTATGCACTTTTGATATATAAGGTACGACAGTATATTAAAGATGACTGTGCTGCTGCTCACTATTTTACTGTTATGGCACATGAAGCAAAAAAGTGCAGCAAAAATGAGCAACTATCAATTTCTTTAGTTACATTCATAAATCCATTGCGCTTAAACGTTTCACTGGCTACCCAGTTAAAAGTAAAATATATGTCACATATATATGCTAAACATACTTTGACACATTGTTGACATATGTATGGCAACTGTCTGAATTTCGGACACAGTGAATTATGCTTACAGTTGCTTCAAATTATATGTATATGACGTTATTTAAAATATATTTTTATTATAATTATTTAGTTTCAATGAAGAACGCAATACAACAGTATGATAGTTCTTGAACTCTGTCTTTAAAGAAGTTCAGTCTTTATACACTGTAATTAAAAATAACTATGATTATTATTGACTTTGATTAAACAATTACCTAAATTTACGACAAGCATAAGTACACTTATTATTCATTGCAGTGATGATTGCAGATTCTTTTGTGCTTGTGTACTTTTCCTGAACATATGCTATAAATTAAGGGGAAAGAAGATGTCATAACTACATGTATTCTTATAAAGAAAGCTGGCTTAGCTAATTAATATGTACGTATGGACAAACGTGTATTTACCGATAATATTTGTATGTGTCTTGTCACATAAAGGTTTGTATCTCCCTGTACCTCCACCTTTTGCCGTACTTATAGCAAGTGCTATTGGTCAAAAAATACATCAGTTAGTACAAGAGCCAGCTGAGTACAATTAACAGCTTTTTCATTAGCCAGCTTTTCATGGACTGATGTCCAATAAACACCAGATCCCTTAACTAGTTCTATCATCTACCCAAATAAGTAAATAATTAACATTGTTGTAATACATGTA
>NW_003546284.1:258467-261123 GCF_000090795.2 Amphimedon queenslandica | reverse complement strand
GGAAGTGGTGTCGCTGCTTCTTAAATGAAAGATAATAAACAGATGTGGCTATACAAACATTTACTGTCAACTGATATTTTTCCAACTTCTTTTTTTAGTTGTTTATATTTCTCTTTAAGTTTTTTATACTTTCCTATTTACTTTTAAAATAATGTAAAATACAACAAAAATATGAATTATTTGATGAAGTACAAAAGGGTACCTTATCCATTTCTTCCTCGTTTGTACAAATTTTTTCTAAAATATTTAAAATAAAATTAATGTATGTTCAATGATTATTTTCTTTGTAATGCGTGATTTAACTATCAAATGAAATTAGTAAATGAAAATAAATATAATTAAAATGTCTTTGATTGTCATGCAACAAAAAACACCCCACATATAAGAGTGAAATTAGAAGTAATAAAATAATTTTGATTGTCAATTTGACTAATGCATATGTGACTAGAATTACTTGCTGGTTGTGTTTCAAAATTATCAGTGTCATATTTGGCTGATAATAGAAATAAGATACTACACTAGACACAAAAATAATGTCCACTTACAGTTTGGAGTGCTGCATGTATCTAATGATGATGTATAATATTGTGCTTTATTCCCATTTTTGTCACCTTTAACCCTTTCACAGTCAATAACGCATTAATGCGTCTGAGGGTGGGTCATTGAAAGTGTCAGTAACGCATTAATGCGTCAAGATGCATACTGCTGCTTAATACTATTTATAAAGTAGTCTGCTGCAGAAAGTAAAGGTATTGTAGGGTAGAGAAAACCATCCCTTTCTTTATTTCCAAGTTATAAGCTGGTAGCTAGTTGTTTTGCTGTGTTACAGACGAAGAAACGATCGTCGTCATTTTCGACTGCAAAAAAGGCCTGCTATCTCACACACACTTGATGCGCTCGAAAAATAGCCAGCACATCTTTTCTCCATGATGTCTGAGGAATCCAAAGATATATTACAAGTAGCTATAAGATTTGTGAAATGCCCAGAAAAAGAAGAAACTCTTCTACCTTTCTTCCGCTGTACAAACCAATAGAGAAATGAAGTGGGTGTGGTCTCGAAGCAAGTCAAAGAATGGCAGTGTTTTCTCTCATTTCTTGGTTACCTTTTGGAGAACAAGCTTGAAACTTATGGAATAACTAAAGTAGAACCTACAGAGTACATTTATGAAATCAAAATGATATTTTTCTGTCTTTTCCTGACTTCTTTTTGCACTACTCTGCAACTACATTGCTGCAGTTCATCATTACAGCAACAGACAGCAATATAACAGAACTAAAGAAGTTGCTTTTGATAAAAATAATGGTCGTAATGATGATCTATCATTGTAAAAGCATTTGCATTTGAGAAATAGTAAATTAGCTCAAATGCATTGTCACTTGGTGAGCAGTAAATGGCGGTAAAGCATTATTGGTTGCCACAGCAATATTGATGTAGCGACTGTATTGCGATAGCAACGATTGGAAATGTCAAACATGAGCTTGAGAAGGAAGAGAATCCTTCCTTCTTCTGATCCTTACTACATCTTGGGGCTAATGGATGGGAACTCTAGCGACGAGCCAGATTCCGATCTGTACTCATATAGCGATGATGAGCAGCCCTCTAGCCCCAAGTCTCCACTATATCAACCTACCAGCTCTTTTCAGAGCCACCCAAATCTCTCCTCTACCAGCTCTTTTCAGAGCTACCCAAATCTCTCCTCTACCAGTTCTTTTCAGAGCTTTCCCACTATTTCTGCTACCAGCTCTTTTCAAAGGTATCAAACTTTTGCCACCACCAGCACTTTTCATAGCTCTGAAGCTGCTTTGGTTTCCAGCCCTACCCTTGGGAACTCAAGCACTTCCTTTAACAGCTCTTTGCAGAGCCACCAACTACCTGTAACTACTTGCTCTTTACCTAGCTCATATCCCTCACCACCTCCACTGCCACCACCACTTGTAGTTCCACCAAGCAGTTTTACTGGTACGAGGTCTTGCATGGAACCTAGCAGCTGCAGCTCCTCAACAGGTATAATTATCATAATAAGTATTTTATGGACCATAATAACAAAACAAAAATGTGTGTCGGAACTTCAGCTTCTGCTCCTAACTCTGCTACAGAACTAGGCACATCTTCTATACCTAGCAGACAAAGTGAGACAAGTAATTATCATTAATTTTGCAATTACAAATACAACAAGATTTTACACGTACAATAGCTCTTCCGTTCACATCTCATCCTGGTGTATCTAAAGAAGCCCAGAATTTTACTACACCAGTGGATTATATCTCCCTCTTTTTCAGGACAGATGTGAAGGCCATGGTTTACCAGGAAAGCATCAGGTATGAGCAACTGAAGATGCCTACTACTGATTACTTGGAGAGACATCCAAAAGCAAGAGCTAATGAATGGCTAAAAAAGCCAATGCAAGAAGAGGAAGTAGATGTGCTTCTTGCTGTTATTATTGTTATAAAAATGTTGGGCTTTCCTAGATTGAGCAAAACATACAATAGCATTGATAAAAAGGAAATTAAATTTTTATTTCTACAGAGATTATTGGAGTACTACATGGCCCTTCCACAATGACTCATGATCTTAAGATCTTCTTTAAGATCTCCCTGTCTTTAAGATCTCATGATCTTAAAGACAGGTAAGTAATAACTTATTACAATTGTTAGT
>NW_003546284.1:252105-254009 GCF_000090795.2 Amphimedon queenslandica | reverse complement strand
CAAAATTTGAGATTTCAATAGTAGCTGTGCTGCACATATGTGAAAATCAGTCAACCATTTGCGAGTTGTAATAATTGTTTTTTCTTTATCATTGAGGGCCAATTTACCAATTTTCACCCATTTTGATGTCTTAGTATTTGTAAGACTGTGTTTCATAATTTTCGTTTCTTTCTTTTTTGAAATGAAAGTCCCAAGCATCCTCTAGTGGTACAGAGATGGTCTTTTAGCAAGATACCTGTTTGCATAAACTGAAATGGTAAATCTTTCTTGTGGCATAAGTATTCAAGGCACTCATATGTTACTGTACATAAATAATTGCAGAAATATATGATTTCATTGTGCATATTCTTTGACATAACCTGGTTTCTTATTCTATTTGGTACAAAGCACAGAGTACTTCAAAACGATTCTCATTAACGGGTGCACTGTTTCTTTTATAGCCTGTCATTTTTCCTTTCTTGTCCTTTTTGGCAAATTGTAGCACTCTTCCTAACATTATTGTACTTCCTATATTAAAGGCACAAACTTCTCAGTAACTAGATAACTTGACAGTATAGGAAAGTTACTACTTTCTTTATTGATTTTTGATCTGTTCGTTGCTTCATTTGGATCTTACACAAAAAATTCTATCTGAAGAAATGCATTCACTGTCTTGTATAAGCCAAATCGCTGTAGTGTATACTTCTTTCCTTTGACAGTTATTGCTACAAATGGCTTTAACTTCTCTTGTAAATCATAATTCCTGCCTGTGTCATTGTCCTGACATGTGTATATAGAAATTTTCATCTCACTTTCAATTGGAATAAGCAGCTTTTCTTGCATTGCTTTGTTTCTTAACTGATCATTGTTCTAGTGAAGAACATTTACATCTTTTACAACATCTTGTACTGCTTTGATTGATGTATTATAAGCATCATTAACTGGTAAATCATTTTCCAAAGATTATTTATCATCATCAGAATCATCTGCAATACTGAGTTGTTGGCTATTGGTGGATCTTATCAATCATCTATTTTTTCTGCCATCCCAAGATTAATTATTGATCTATTAGCTCTCAATTCAGCTCTTTCTAGTGCCTCTTTTATGATCTCATTGGTATTTCTGTTAAGTATTCCGTTATTGTCAGGGTTATTCTCAACGCGAGCTGCAGGACCTTCCTTGGAATGATGTGGTTTCATTCTGGGGCATAAAATCCCAAGGTTAAACTGTGATTCCAGATCATGCGTGATAGCCAGTTTGTTAAGCCTATGCAGTATACCAAGCATACTGAAGTTGATTATAGTAGAAAAAGTTCCAGTCATGCTCTCAAGGAACGAAATGTTTGTTTACAGCTTTGTGAGCCAAAAATCCCTATCGAGAAACATTGCTGTTCCTCACTGTAACGTTGTGTCAGAATAACTACCAATAGAGAATATGCAATTCTTTTCACACAGACATAGGAATTTGAAGTGATGAAATTATCCTTGAGTGTAAATTTCCAATGGCAAAGACAAAAAGTGGCATACCATATTTCTTCTATTCTTTGCAGTGGTGTCATCTTTTTTGTAGAAAGCTATTAATTGCTGATGACAACTATCAATGTAGGTATTTTGTGCCCAAGGCTTCCAGAATGTCATCTAGACTATGTAATGCTTTAGTTATATTTTCAACAGCTGCAAAATTTTGCTTTTTACGATGGTCTAAATCCCGACTTTGAAGGCCACATTTACTTTTGCTTTTAGTTGTGTCACCATTGTCAAGTGAGAACTGTAGGCTGTAAACGATCACATGGGTATTATGATTCATGACTTAAGGAGTCCAGATTTTAATTTAACCCCTATATGGACCTTATCTTGAAAGCATGTCAGTGTAAACAATTTGAACACAGCCATTTATCAAATATAAATGGAGGATTAATAATATTT
>NW_003546284.1:244334-248870 GCF_000090795.2 Amphimedon queenslandica | reverse complement strand
GATATAATACATTTTTGATAAAATCTGAGTTTTGATAAGGTACCACTGTCACAACTTTGGGAAGCCATATCTCTAATTGATAATTCCCGCAGATAGCCTGGTTTTCTCATATCGGGTCACATATATGTAGCATTGTTAATATATTATTTCCTTTCAGAGTAGTATAGAAGAAGCAACTCAAATGTTTTCAGTAATGCACCCTTAAAGCATTATCATCATACACTTTACTCTTTTAGGGTCTTTAGACTATTGTAAATTGGTACTTTTACGTTTGTTGCTACAAACAGTACTGCTACTAGTACATTGTACATGACTTGTATAATAGTGAGTGGGCGTATCAAAGGCACCGCCTATGCTACAAATGTGATGTATCCCTGTGGTTTTATTTGTATCTCTGTGGTTTCGACAGAAATTTTTTTATAAAATAAAATATACAAAGCAACATATTGGACAGCTAAATAAGCTGGAATTCAATTCAACTGTCAATGAAGTCTGCGCATTGGCCTGGGAGCTTGGACCGACAGGTAAAAAACCAGGGAATAGGAAGGCTCCGGAGTCCAGACGACTTTAGATCGAGGCACAGATCAATAATCCATGCAGGTAGAGTTCAGTGCTTTCCTTCCATGTTCAAATCAACGGTTGTCTTAACCTCAATGGCTAAATAAGTGGCCGGGAAGGTAAGATCGATACACGGGCCGTTAGCAAGCGCGGGATCTCTGTTTCTGACCTAGATTATACTCTTCCAGATATTATAGCCTGAAAATAGATTAGATATGTCAACCTAAAGCCGAAATCTGTTGATAAAGTACATTTTTCTGAGCCTCCTGTCCTCCATTGCTTTCATTTTACCACAATGTGTAGTGCTACTGAGCATGCGCATTGGCGCGCGCCTTTAATACACCCACTCTTTATCACACAAATATGTTGATAACACCCCCACAGCGGAATACATCGAATTTGTATGACCTCGCCCTCGGGCCTGCGGCTCTCGGGCTCAGTCATATAAATGCGATGTATCCCTAGCGGGGGTGTTATAACGTTTACTTACAGACACTTCGTAATACAGGGTTTACCATCACTAATCGTGCCAGATAGCCAGTCACTTGAATCTTGTTCTAATTTCCTTTACTTTTCTTATTTTGAAGTAAGTCTTTTCAAAATTCACTTCTCAGCCTGTGAATGTCATTAATGCACAGATTACTAACTTTAACAGAGAGAGGTTCAAATGACAACAAACGTACACAAGACAATGCAACTTATGCTATACCATCCTCAAAAGAATCAGTCAATAAATCAATAGTGGCTGTATCCAATGAAAGGCCCTAACATGTGTGTCTAGTAACAGCATAAGAAAGTATAAGGGGAAACTGTTTCCTACGTATATACAAATTCTTAGATAAAATGAAACTAGATGTACCCCTTTCTGTCACAAGGTGCATTAATATGATCAAATTTAATTGATATACATGTAGCATAAATACCCATTACTGTACTAATGGCACCATTAATTTTTAAGTGTCATTTTTATCCTTTTCTGGGCTTCTTTATTCAAAGCCCAATATCCAGCTGTCTTTCCCTCATGCTCTACTGGTTGCTGCCATAATCTATGTATTGTTAGTCCGCCTAAATTAAATCCAGCAATATCTGTTGGTGCAACTAAAGCACACATAATTTCATTACTGTTTAGTTGCCATAGACATCCACTACGCATTTTAATGCTTCTATAAAAAATGATTGACTCTACACCACTAATGAACATTCTAGTGGTTTAATATTATACAATGTAAGTACTCATGCAGACTCTTCTCTAATACATCTTCACGTTCTTTTAGACTTATAAGATGACTGAATTTTATGAAAAATTCTTTTTTGATCTACATTAAGCATTGCCTCTCATTGCTCTAATATTAAACTAGATACATTTATGTGCATGTCAGCAATATCAGCTACTGCTTCCAGTATTTCACGTAGTAGTTGAGGCTCATCATTATTCTTGTTATCAAGTAGTTTTTCTTCAGTGAAGCTGGCTTTTTTCTTGCATTCACTATTTTCTTCCAATTATGTTCAGTTTCTAATAATTTCTGCAGTTTGTTGAAACAATTGTCAATGCCACGTGTAGATTGTTTTTTATGACTCCTAAACGCTTTTTTCATTGTTTCTCCTTACACTATAAGTGTGCTTTCATCTCTAAACGGCACAAATAAAAATATTAGCAAATAGTAGAATTGTCTCTTTCCGCTTCTTGCATAGGATTAATTTTCTTACTGTTTCAAAGGACTGGCCTGGATTGAAGTTTGTATTCTGTTTCTCCATTTTCTCCTATTTTATTAAATTTGTAATTAGCAGCAAATTTGTAAAAACATACTTCTTCCATGTTATTTGGTCTTGTTGGATAAAAGTGTTCAAATACGCTAGGATTAATAATGTCTTTCGAAGATTGATCCATTTAGTTAAAAATGAATAGTTTACATTAACTTACAGTACGATTACTGATTTCATGTATAAACTTTCACTGAGAAGATCAGTACATTTATATGGCCCTACTTCTTTAGCTTGGAGTAATTTTGTCCAATTTTTCAAAGCCTGCTGTATATGTCCTCACAGCTGCTGACTTCATCCAATAAGTCCTGCGCATGACTCTTTTGTGCTTTAGTGACATATCCAGTCACATACTCTGTTAAAGTATGACTCCTCTCTGCTATGTATTGCAAGTCCGTATTCGCACGACACAATTTCAACAGTAAAGGGTTGTAAACGTTGACTGAATCTTCTTTGTCATTATGTTTGAGATGATACATTTTATTACAAGATTTCAAGCTATTTCAACAATCATTGATGCAAAAAATGTCTCGTACTGGTCTATGAAAATCAAATCGGCATCTAGATACTTAGGTCTTGCCGACTCTAATTTTTTCGCTTACAGTATTTGCTGCGCTTGTGCATTTAGTATTTTGTTACCAAAAAGTGTAGATGAGGCGACTTATTACTATCTGGTATATGACAGGTATTTCTATCTTGTATGTATGAACAGACTGCTTCTCGATGATCGATACCGACAACAGAAGCATTCAATCCATACGAGGATGTAATAATGAGGCGCTCCAAGTATTTAATTTTCTTTTCTAACATTATATCCCTATACTTTGCCTAGAACACCTCGCAGGACAATGACTATGTTAATTAAATTGACAAATTTCTATGAAAATTGGTGCAATACTGAATTAGGGTCCTCAGTACATAAGCAAGAAATACCACATAGTTGTGGTGCATTATTTACCTTTTTTACATATTGTGCTATATTAGCTTAATAGTATTCAGCACAACGTAATGTTTGGCAAAGTGTTGTTGAGCCATACTCAGCAATCATTGCTTTGACTTCACCTATTAAATGGAACCAATATTAATTAGTGCCCCATTTTAGAGCCAACATTGTACTTAAATTGCCCTCAAATTTTTCATCTAAAAGTTACTTTTTTAATACTTCAGCAACTGTTTGACCAACGTTGCCTCTTGTTGTTTATAATGAATTATATATGCCAGTTTTAGGGCCTTGTTAATTTCTAATCGCTAAAAGTGCAGACAATATAAATGATTTCTACAAAATCAGGAATTTTGTTTAAAAGGCTTGACTTTATGTCTTCACTAAATGATAAAGTCTGTACTGGATAGCTTTGTCTAAAATGATGCTGTCCATATAGTCCAGCAGCAAATGAAGTAGAAAAGCATAGCTGCTCTTGCCTATTGTTTATATGCGCTTCTTTGACATTCATTAATTTATATTGACTGAAATCAGAACCTGTTAGAACTTTACAATAAAGATTTCTAATTGTATATGCCTAAAGGGCTTCTAAATATTTGTCATTTGCTTTTTCAAGCATTTTACTAGTAGTATTGCTAACTACATGTATAACATTTTTTAACGATTCGTCAATTGAATCATAGTTTGTTTCTATGAAGCCAATTTATTTCTTTTAATTTTCTTAGTGTTGCTTTTATTTTATTTACATTAACTAGGCTACGCGAGACATTATTTGATCTAATAGGCTGTTCATTAATAATAATAAAGAGTTTTTGATTAGGCATATGATTAGAATTTATATCCCTCATTTTAAGTTTCCATTGTTTTTTCTAATGAAATGGGTAAATAAAACATTGCAGCCTTCAAAGAATTATAGGTAGGCACTTTTAAGGTGTGTGTGCCTAACCAAACAATGGTTTGAAAACACTTGGCTCTCTGTATTAACTAGCAACTGAATTGATCAAACTTTTCTAATTCTTTGGGTAGTGGCTCCACCTAAACCCATTGAGCACACAACATGCTGGAACTTCATTTGTCCTAATAATAGGTTTACAATGATTACAAATATACATAACTTTACTTAGGATCATTTTCCCTAAGGTTGTAATAGGATATTCCAAACATTACTATCTAAATTTTTAGCTTCGGTAGGGTGACCTATCCTTTCACAAACAATTTCAGAATATTTCAAAGATTTTTCAAACACCATTTACAAATTACAGTTGCATTTGGGTAAT
>NW_003546284.1:236740-244260 GCF_000090795.2 Amphimedon queenslandica | reverse complement strand
ATCAGAGACCTCATGTTCATGCACTTGATCTCTTTCTTCAACATGCAGGGGTCTTGTCATATATTGATTATTAGGACAATTGTCACATGCATCTAAATGCAACTTCAAATTTTTAATGGGTTCATCACAATAATGTCTAGCTTCAAGAATAGAACTAACATCACTTTCGAATTATGGCTTGCACCTGTCTGTACAGTGCCATTTGAGGCTAGGCTTTCTCTTGTAAGTATACATTCTACTATTGTCAAAACTGCCATCTTCAGAATCACTATCATCATCATATTCTTCTACTCAATCAATACATGACACATCAACAATCCCTACTACATAACAGATGCCATTTGTATCAACAGGGATTGCAATTCAGATATCAAATTGGCTATCAGAATTATCTATAGGATACATATAATTATGCTGATTTATAAAAATAATGCTCACTTCTCTGTGTGACATTGCTCACAAAATTCATTAAAGCTATCGAACTTCAATTTCCCAATGTTTTTTGTTGCACATATCAATACACCTACATTGTGGGATATGTTTTTCAAAACAGATTCTAACATTATACTTGATGCAGCATTACATTTACTGTCATGTTGTGTTCACCAAATCTACACCTTTCATACTTGATGGCAATAAATCATCAACTGTTTCGAGGCTGTATTGTAATGCTTCAATACGTTTAGTAAAATAATATTGCTATGCTTCACTATTTGGTGCAGGTAATGAGTAATTAGAACACAATCTATGTAATATTTGACCTTAATTACGTTTGTAATAATTTTTATTTAGATGCTTCTTATTTTCCTTATAAAATGCTATTTTTAACTTATCAATTTCATTATCAAATAATTTATACTTCAAGAATGTCTTTGGCTCAGGTATAATATTGCCTCTCAATTCTGGTACTAGTACCATTTCAGAGTTTTGTTTTTGTAGCCATGGATTTTGCTGATAATGTTGCATAGCCATTATATATTTAGTGGGTTTTGGGAATACATTTCTTGCAAATATTCCAAGACCTTGATCCTTTTAGGCACAGGATTCATATTAAAACATTTCTTTGAATAATCAATAGATTTTTGAACATTACTATCCTTTTTTTGTTATACCAATTTTTACATTTTTGCAATGTATAGCCTAGGTTCAATGCATGCAACTGCTTCAAATGTGCAAGCTTATAATTTTTTACTAATTTTATAAGCAATTCTTGCTTTGCTTTTGATGCTGTTACATTGCCTTGTATAATATGCTCTGGCATTTGATTTATTTGATATGGAACTTTCCATTTGCTTTCTTTTTCAAATTTTGTCTTCTTTCTTTTGATTTGGCCCCAGTTAAATACTCTTCCTTTATTTACTTCCCTTTTTTACAACTAACACTGCAACAATTACACTTAGAACTAAAACCACAGACAAATACCATAACATCAAGTATGAAAGAAACATGCTACTGGCAAATTTCATACTTATCAGTCTAAACATAAACACTTATCTTATAGATCCACCATGGCAAAGATAACCCATTTAGAGAATTAAACTGAAATACTGTACTTTATTTTCGGTATTCAGATGCTCTTGATGAATTTAAGAAAGCTTTGTCTGATCAGGCTGTAAAGGCATGTTGTAGCTGTGAGGGGCTTTTAAGAAAGAAGTCTGTCACTGAAGCTAAAAATTTAGATGGCGATGTTTCGAAAATCCTATTAGATTACATTAGAGAGAATGATCCTATGGCATTAAATGAAATTTTGTACCATAATTGACAAAAGCGGTCATTCCTTACCAAATCAACAAAAAAATGAGTACACCCTCAGATTTCTACGAAGCTTATGTGATATGTTCACTACATTACGTTATCTTTTCAGTTGTATTTAGGTACCTGAAAGTTGTATGGCTTCCATGTTACAGTATCGTTTTTACCAAAAACTTTGTTATCCCTTATCTAGCATCTAAAATTATAACTGCATTACTATTTACAGTTAGACAACAATACTCATACCCAACAATAGCAAAAAGAACTGGCTTTGACCCATTATTTTTGTGTGTGGTCAAAGATGATAAGGTCAAAGGTCATTAATCAAATTTACTTTAGATCATAAGTCAAAAACAGCACATTTTATTTTAGTAAGTTTTTTCTTAATGAAGCTTGAGGTGTATACCCTAGAATTTGTGTAAATTTACTGTTGGGAGAACTATGTGCCTTTTAGATATTAATTATTTTATTTATTCCTTTGAACACAATCCTGCGTGGGTGGAACAATTTTTTGTTTTATGTTGTTGTGTGAACTTTATTACATTGCTATTATTTTTTAGTGTTTTATGTTCTGAAACAAAATTCAAAAATTTTATTGTATATAATAATGTTTCATAGTTTGTTAGTTGCAAGAGTAATTCGTTTTTTGTTGGTGTGTATGAACTTCCTGTAGTTGTTCTTGGGTGCACTGTAATTAAAATACTACTTAAAGGAATAATAAGCACATCACGAACATTTGGATACTTGTATGAATATGCTGGACCATGTGGATGTAATAAGGTTACTTTGACTTCGGAATTCTCCACATCTTTATTAAGAACACATGCCAACTACCAGTTCTTATTGTACATGCAAGTCATGTTGCGAAAAATAGTCTCTAAATGCATGTCACTACTTTGTATCCTGACCCTTTCTTCTTTGAAAGTCTATACATGTATGCTGGTACTATTGTTTTTAGTTAAAACAAATTCATATTTTAGTGACGCATTTTTCTTATACTGAAATAAAAACTAAAAGTCAAATTTCTTAATGTTTATAACAATAACTAATAATAGCAAAAACTTCATTTGGACATTGGACTCCTTATAACTACAACTGAGATTAAACAAAACTAAGTTTAACAGAAACTGTAGGAAACAGACTTGAGACTCAAGTTTATATTAAGAGTAGGATTTACATTACTATTTCATTTACAATGTATTATGTGTGTTTCTGTAATTCTCATCCACTAGATAACTAAAGGTAAAATACAATGCTTTTTTACAATATTCACAATTAAAATCATGTCTAACTAGAATCTACAACTAAAACATTAAGAGCCCATATGCTAAAGCAAAAAAAACTACCCTAACAAAGCCCACAAAGTAATTAAAGAGTCACACTTGATAATTTCTATGGTAACAAGTCAACTTATACAAGGTGCAAATAATATGGCTACCAAACAGTGGATGAACTGTTGCTGTAATCCCATCAATAAAGAGAAACACAATGTCAGAAAAAAAAGACAGTTAAGAACAGTTACAGAAAGTATTTGTGATAAATTGCCATCTATTTTACCTTGAGAAAAGATATGTGATACTTGCAGGAAGAAACTGAGTACTCCGAGTGAGATTCTACAGTTAGATGTAGACCAGTCCATGAGCCCCTCAGATTTCAACTACTCTTCTGAATTAGCTTCTCCAGTAAGGCTTTTTCAAGCTTCTGCTGCACAACAAGAAATGGATAAAGCTAAGGAATACCTTAAATGTATAGGTATAACTCCACTCAGTAAAAGAAAGCTACAAAGTAATAAGTACCAAAATAAAAAGATGGAACAAATTACAAGCCAGTTAGCAATGGCAGGATTCAATGTAACAACATCTGATGAGGAGGAAATTATTACTCAACTAAAGGAAAAATTTCACATAGCTACTCAAAGTGAAGAAGTACAAATTTTAACAATCCTCCCTCGAAGTTGGTCTATTCGTAAGATGCAAAATGAATTTGGTGCATCAAATTTTACAGTGAGAAAGCTAAAGCACTTGTTGCAGCGTGTGGTATTCTGGCTACTCCAAACCCTAAGTCAGGTCGATCTCTTTCTTAAGAAACTCAAAGTCTTGTTATAAATTTCTATGAAGATGACGATAACAGCAGAATGATGCCTGGAAAGAAGGATTGTGCATCTTCGCAAAAATCTGAAGAAAGGGTGACTATTCAAAACAGGCTTGTTTTATTAAATTTACGGGAGCTTTACCGAAATTTCAACGATAAGTATCCAGATGTTAAGGTGGGCTTTTCAAAATTGACTGAGCTACGTCCACCATACTGTGTCCTTGCAGGTGTTAATGGTACCCATTCTTTTTGTGTGTGCACCATTCATCAGAATGTCAAACTACTATTCGAAAGTATGGAGCTTTGTGGCTTAGAAACTTCTGATGAAACATCAATTCAGTCATACCAGCACTGCATTGCACATACTATGTGCAATCCATGAATGCCAGTATGTTACTTTGGAGACTGTGATCAATGCCCAGGAGATTCATCAGTGTAGATATTGCTACAGGGTATACTGGATGACAATATGATTGACATGCAGTGTTACATTCAAACGTGGGTATCAGTCGACAGGTCTACCTTAGAATCTTTACCAAGACAGCTGATGAGTTTGTAGAGTATTTCTGCAACAAATTGGCTGATCTGAAACCTCATTCTTTTTCTGCTACACAGCAGTCTTCATATTTTGCTGCATGTGAGTCAAATTTGAAAGAAGGTGAAGTTGTTATACAAGCAGATTTTTCTGAAACCTATGCATTCATTCTTCAAGATGCAGCACAAGGATTTCATTGGAATAATTCTCAAGCAACAATACACCCTTTCGTGGCCTATTTCACACATCATGAAGAAGAGTGTCACCTAAGCTTTGTTATAATATCTGACTGTCTCCGGCATGATACTGTAGCAGTTTATCTTCTTTGAGAGAAAGCTAATTGAATTTCTCAAGCTATTTCTACCATTCACACTCAAAAAGATAGTCTATTTCTCTGACGGAGCAGCCCTCACAATATAAAAACAGAAAAAATTTTATTAGTCTTTGCCATCATTATTCAGATTTTGGTGTTGAAGGTGAATGGCATTTTAGTGCTACTTCTCATGGCAAAGGAGCATGTGATGGTTTGGGAGGTACAGTAAAGAGTCTGGCAGCCAGGGCTAGCCTTCAAAGACCTTATGAACAACAAATTATGACTCGACTACTACTATATGATTGAGCTTGTAGTAGTTTGAAAGCAATGAACTTCTCGTATTGCACCTGTACTGAGTATTCTCATGTAAAACCTTTTGGAAGCTCAGTTTTGATAACTCCAGAACCATTCCTGGAACACGTCAATATCACTTTTTCATTCCAGTATCATTGGACACTATTCAAGTACTAAATTTTTCAGGATTAACAACTTTCAAAGAAGAAAATGTAAGGATACAAAGTAGTGACATGAATTAAGAGACTATTTTTTGCTATGTGACTTGCTTGTACTATAAGAACTGGTAGTTGGCGTATGTTCTTAATGAAGATATAAAAAATTCCGAAGTTAAAGTAACCTTATTACATCCACAATGTCCAGCACATTGATACAAGTATCCAAATGTTCCTGATGTGCTTATTATTCCTTCAAGTAGCATTTTAACTACAGTGGAACCAAGAAAAACTAAAGGACGTACATACACACTAACAAAAAAGAAAAAACTCTTGCAACTAACAAACTGTGAAACATTATTATAAACAATAACATTTTTGAATATTGTTTGACAACATAAAACAATAAAAAATAAATATAGCAATGTAATGAAGTTCAAAGAACAACATAACTAAAAATTTGTTCCACCCTCGCAGGATTATGTTCAAAGGAATAAATAAAATAATTAATATCTTTAAGGCACATAGTTGTCTCAACATAAAATTTACACAAATTTTAGAATGTACCTTAGGTGTTATAAAGAAAAAAACTGATTAATATAAATTTGCTGTTTTTGACTTATGATTTAACATAAATTTGATTAATGACCTTTGACTTCATCAACACTGACCATCCCCACACAAATAATGTGTGAAAGGCAGTTATTTTGGCTATTGCAGGGTATGAGTATTGCTGTCTAACTACAAATAGTAATGCAGGTATAATTTTAAATGCTAGATAAGGGATAAAAAAGTTTTTGGTAAAAACGATACTGTAACATGGAAGCCATACAACTTTCAGGTTCCTAAATACAACTGAAAAGATAACATAATGTAGTGAACATATCAGGTAAACTTCGCAGAAATCTGAGGGTGTACTCATTTTTTTGTGTTGATTTGGTGTGGAATGACCCAAACGTAACTTATGGCAGATTTTTAAATTGATCATTATAATGAACAATTTCAACCTGTGAGTGCTCTGTTACAAAACTATTGTTTCTAAAAGTTACACAGTTATCTTTTGCATTCTCTGGAGTAATTTTAAGATGAATTAATCTCATTAAGTTGGATTTGTTAGGCTATACAGACCAAGTTTCTTATCCGCCATAAGGTACCTTTTGACAATTTTGGTCATATTTGTAATCATTGTATAACTATTATCAGGAAAAATGAAGTTCCAGCACGTGTACTCAATGGGTTGAAGTGTGAGCCACTACCCAAAGAATTGGAAAATTTGTATCCTTTAAGTTGCCTGTTGGTACAGAGCCAAATGTTTTCAGACAATTGTTAGGCTAGGCAAACAGACCTTAAAAATGCCTACATATAATTCTTTGAAGGCTCTTAAAGGTGCAAAGTTTTATTTATCCCTTCCATTAGAGGAAACCATAAAAATTTTAAATGAGATTGGTATAGATTCTAATCATTTGCTTAATCCAGAACTTTATATTATTATTAATGGACAGCCTACTAAATTAAATGTCTGGCGTAGTTTATTTGATGTAAACAGAATAAAAGCAGCACTAAGAAAATTAAAATAAATAAATTGACTTTATAAAAAGTAAGATGATGATTCAATTGACTAATTGTCTAAAAATTTTACACAAGTAGTAAGCAATACTTCTTGTAAAATGCTTGAAAAACAAATGATCAAGGTGAAAAAGGCCTTTCGCCATATATGTGACCATAATTGACAAAAGGGCCCTTATGGCGGATTTTAAAATTGATTGTTATAATGGAAAATATCAACCTGTGAGTGCTTTGTTAGACAATCATCGTTTCTAAAAGTTTCATGGTAACTTTTTGCATCCTGTGGAGTAATTTTATGATAAATGGGGCTCAGGAAGTTGGATTTCTTAGGCTAGAAAGACAAATTTCACTACCCGCCATAAGGTACCTTTTGTCAATTATGGTCACATATGATTAGAAATCTTGGCAATAAAATTGCAACAGGTTCTGATATTAGTCAATATAAATTAATGAATGTACAAAAGTACCTATATTAACAATAGGCAAGATCATTTTGATTTCTTATGCTTTCTTACTTCATTTCCAACTGGACAAAATGGAGAGCATCATCCCAGACAAAGCTTTCCAGCAGACTTTATCATTTAGTGAATACCCATGCATTTTAAACAAAGATTCTCGATTTCGTAGAAATCATTCATATTTTTTGCACTTTTATGAATTAAAAATTAACAAGGCCTTAAAAACTGGCATATATAATTTATTGAAGACATCAAGGGGCAACGCTGGTCAAACTGTTGCTGACATATTACAAAAAAGTGTTAGATGAAGAATTTGAGGGCAATTTGAGTACCATGTTGGCTCCTATTTGGGGCAC
>NW_003546284.1:221472-236730 GCF_000090795.2 Amphimedon queenslandica | reverse complement strand
TGGGATAAGTCAGCAGCTATGACAACATAGACAGCAGGCTATGAAAAATTGGACAAAAATTACTTCAAGCTAATAAAGAAGTATTATATGAAGCTAGCAATTTTCTTTTCAATCAAAGCTTATACATGAAATCAGTAACTGTACTGTACATTAATGTGTACTTGCCTCATAAGAGGAGCAGAAAAATAAAAAACTATTTATATTTAACTAAAATGGATCAATCTTCTAAAGACATTTTTAATCTTAGCATAATTCAAGACTTTTGTCCAACATGACCAAATAACATGACAGATGTATCTTTTTCTCAATATTTTGCTAATTACAAAAGTGATAAAATAGGAGAAAGAGAATACAAACTTCAATCAAAGCCAGTCAAACAAATCATACACAAGAAGCAGAAAGAGACGATTTTTATTGCTCACTAATATTTTTATTTGTGCCTTTACAGGCAAGAGCACACTCTTAATGGAAGGAGAAACAATGGCAAAAGCTTTTAGGCATCACAGAAAAGCATCTATACTTAGCATTGAGAATCATTTTAACAAACTGCAGAAATTATTAGACGCTGAATGTAATTGGAAGAAAATAGTCGATGCAAAAATTAAAGCTGGATTCACTAAATAACTTCTTGATAACAAGGAAGATGATGAGCCTCAATTACTGGGTGAAATAATGAAAGCAGTACTGATATTGCTGACATGCACAAAAATGTCTCTAATTTGACATTAGATCAAAAAGAGGCAATAGATCGAAAAAAATTTTTTGATAAAATTAAGACTTATCTGATAAGTCAAACAAAACGTGAAGACGTCTTAAAAAATAAATCTTCAGGACTACTTAGATTAGATAATATCAAACCGCTAAGGATGTTCATCAGTGGTGTAGGTGGAAGTGGTAAATCGTTTTTAATTGAGGCAATAAAATGCCTACTTGATGACATAAGGCATTCAAAAATTTGTGAAATTGCGTGCTATATAGCACCAACAGATATAGCTGCATTTAATATAGGTGGACTAACAATACATAGATTTTTTCTGCTACCAATGGAGCATGAGGAAATGACATCTGAATATTGGCCTTTGAATAAAGAAGCTTTGAAAAGGATACAAAAAACACTTAAAAATTTAAGAATTATAATAGTAGATGAGGTATCTATGGTATCCAATCTAAATCTAGCATACTTACACATGTGCTTACAAGATATATTTGGAACTGATGAATGGTTTGGATCCAAAAATATTTTAGTTGTAGGTGACCTTTTACAAATGCTACCAGTTAATGTTGGATTAGTATTTAAAATAGTTAGCAACAAACTAGTGAAAACTAGACTTGGAGCAGCAAATGCAGTTATCATACGCAAAGAAACTGCAGAATATGATGAACTAACAATCAATGAGCGACAAAATGGAGATATCAGATGCTTGATTCTGTTATGCATTGCTGTCTGACTGATGAAACTATTGATAAGTTTAAGAGTCGAGTATTTACGGTTTCATTACAAGAAAAATATAAAAAATTAAAAAGTGAAGGAACAACTCCAATTTGCCTATTTCCTAAGGTAGACGCCTCCCAAAACATCAATGAAAATGTTAGAAAGTCTAAAAACTGAGAAAATTGAATTAGCATGTGTTGGTGTTGTTAATGTAAGTGGCAGCACAGCAAAATTTGACAAACAACAAAAAGAATTAGGGAAACTAAAAGATCAACGAAGCAAAACAGCTGGTTTAGAAACGGTATTGTCTTTAGCAGTAGGCTGTAAAGTAATGCTAAGACATAATATTGATGTAACTGTAGGATTAGCTAATGGGCCATTGGTATAGTAATGGGTAATTATGCTACAATTATATCAATCAAATTTGATCATATTGATGTACCTTGTGACCAAGAAAGGGTTACGTCTAGATTTATGCTATCTAAGAATTTTTATATACATAGGAAACAGTTTTCCTTTATACTTTCTTATGCTATTACTATACATAAATGTCTGGGATTCTCACTAGGTACAGCCATTATTGATTTATCAAGTAATGTTTTTCGGGATGGTATGGTATATGTTGCATTGTCTCATGTACGTACAATAAATGGATTACTTTATTATCATATGATCCTCTCTGTTAAAGTTAGTTATTCATGCATTAATGAAATTAACCGCCTCAGAAATAAATTTCGAAATGATTTACCACAAATCAAGAAAAGTAAAGGAAACAAGAGAAAGATTCAAGTGACTGGTGTGATGAATATGTAGTAAGAATGCCAATGTATCTGTAAGTGATGTACAAAGTACTAGTAACAGTACTGTTAGTAGCAACAAACTACTGATTTACAAAACAATACTTGCCAAAAAAAGAGTATAATATGTGATGACATTGCTTTAAATCAACCTGCCTTGCCCAAACAAAATATAAGTTGATGTAGATAGTAGTATTTGCAATAGTGCTTTGGCATTGCCTTGCCCAAGAACAGATGATAAATTAATTGTTTCAATTAATTTAAAAGACAAAAACTAAATTTAATGAAAACATGATAGTATTAGTTGTCTTAATGTACCTGTAAAACTCCCAAACATTAAATGGAAACTGAAAGTTGACAAAACCAAGTATGTTGTAAAAATGACATTTTTAGTAGTAGTCTGACTGTAGCAATAAAACTCTCAAGCATTTAATTAAAGACATGTCATCCAAAAAAAGATGTCATCATTACTTACGAACAGCCTCCCAACCCAGATATTGTGAGGACACAATGGGATTATATTTATTACCCTGGTAAAGAAAAATTTCAAAGTAGTTGTGTGAGATATTAAAACTTAAGTTTGTAATAGCTGCATAAATCTTACCTGGTAGTCCAACAACACCATTGTCAGATGAAACAGTTCCTAATAGTACTCTTGATGTCCCTTGTGATGGGAACTGTTTGTTTTATGCCCTTTCATATCTCATAACTGGGTCAATTTTGTTGCATTATGAATTACCTGAAGCAATTGTTAGTATAATGCCAAAACTTTAAAGAAGAATTGTTTAATAGTACATTAAGTGCAAACAGATATTCAAGCATATCTGATGACATAAATAAGTCTAAAATGTATTGAAATTATGTGTAGGCCACTGACACAGAGGTTATTCAACTAACTGCAATGTTAGGTATATTCATACATTGATATTCACTAACTGCTACTTTTGTTGGCTGATTAAATATGGAACCAAATTTTATATGGCATTCCATGTGATACTAATACACCTGCTTTATATTTGAAGCATGTTGGTACTAATCATTTATTATGAGCTAGGCTATGAATATAATTAATGATTCAAAAATTCAAAAATAATGATTTTATGACAACTTTTTATGACCTTGGGGCAAAGCCCCAAGGTCGTTCCTAAGATAGAATTCACCCCCCCGCGATGTAAAATGATTGTAAGTCAACACTTACATTTCTTCTTGTCTTCTATACACGTTGTATTGAAGGAATAACAATTATGACTCACTTAGCAACGCTGCACCCAGCACCACTCACGTAAGTGGGTGTGGCCACGGTAAACAAAATGGCGGCTCGGAAGCAGAACGAAGTTATAAATTTCTAGCAAAAAGAATAAAGCAAAGGTGATGCCTAAAGACTTTTCAAGAATCACTAGATGGTTGAAAGAACCTTTATAAGTCTTAGTAAGAAGAAATAATTGCCTACTATGTGCGCAAGGTGGTGAACTCAATCTTAGGACAACTTCACACTTATACACTTGTTATAATGTTGTAGGTCTCCTTATGGTTCTTATTTCAAAATTCTTTTCTTGCAATAATGAGCTGATACCTAAGGTAAAAATTATAAAAATTATTAACAAGGATTACTAATAAAATTTAATAAAAAGTATGGAAACAAGTAAATAAAAAAATTTCTATAAAGTCAGAAAAGTAGGGATTTCAAAACATAAAGGAAACAAGGTAGTTGGGTTCAACCATAATCATAGTTAATAGTTCCATTAATAATAAACTTTTATTATTAAAAAAAATGTAAATTAGAATAATACAAAAATTTGATATTCTACTTTGCAGAAAATAATAACAGGCAGACTACAATGTAAATAGAATTTTAAATATAATTATGCCTCTGTGCCTATTGATTGCTCAACTACATTACTATGATGTAAATTAATTTTTGTGATAAATATAAGTACGACTTTTCAGCTAGTATTGATCGAATAATTACTGTCATTACAATAAAAAAATCTAATATATGGATTATTCTTTTGCTAATACATTCTTTGAATTTTGTGATTTAGTACAATATCAATAATTAAAAATATTAATGTATGTACTTGTTATGAATTGTAATTGGATCCACCACCTTATTTTCTGCAAAGTAGGGTTTAAAATTTTTGTAATAATTGCATTAATAAAATTATTTTTTATTAATTTAAGTTTATTACAATTAATAATTATTATAATGGTTAAACCCAACCCCCTTGATTTTTTATTTTTGACAACCCTACTTTCTCTTATCTATCTAGATACTAAGTGCAGCTGGCAAAAGTATCTTCAAGTTACAGAGCAGCTGAATCTTAATGTCACTTTAAGTTCAGAAAGAACAATGTTTCATATACCAATTAGCTCTTACAAGAACTAGTACTCTGCACACTCCATACTAGCAAGCAAAAGAAGAGACAGAAATAACAGAGCAATATTCAGGGGTTCTGTACCAGAGAAGACTGGTGGTGGTAGTCAGACAAGTCACTAACGCAACTCTGCGCATGCGTAATAATATTTCAAAATGGCAACTAAAAAAAGAGTGTGTTATATCATGCGCATTAAATATTTCTGTTTTGCCCAAGATGTAAATTAAGATTCTAAAAACTACTATTGTGGTCCTTCACTAAATCCTAGACAAATGGTGTGAAGGCCATTTACAGCATTTCTTGGCTTAAAAGATTAAAAGGGCCATAGAAGATGACAGAAAGAAGAAAAAGTGTGAAGAATTTTGCAGAAATTTGATTTTGGGTGTATTGTATGCAATTGCTCCCGCTGCAATACAGTCCATTTTAATAATACCTTAGTGAATTAGAGCTCATCTAAGCCATTTACAAGGCTGTTCAAGGTAAGATAGAAGAGATATAAGCATTTCAAAATTATAAATTTGGTCGCCATTTTGAAAAATGAACTTCAACACTACATAGAGGCTACCACCTATATAATAGCAAAAGAAGTGAAAAGTTTTGTTTGATCAACTGAAAGGCAATCCTTTGGAACTTCGAGGAGTTGGTGGGGCAGATAGTCCAGCGATCGCTGTTAATGTCTTATGGACTTATCAACTAATATGATTGCTGTAATGAAATTAGTACATGTATTTAATTATTTATTAGTAAAACATATTTGAATATCAATTTTATAGATCAACAAAGTTGTGGTAGCTGTTATTAATATGGACAAAGAGGGACTGTCTGGAGCTCTTTAATTCATTTATCTAAAATGCCTTACAATTGCAGTCAAAGTTACAAATAGACATGGACAAATAAAAAAAAATTATACATGGCATGTTGTAAAAGGTATGTATGTGTAACTTAATTGTGTTATTACTACATACTTGCATTTTCTAGAGTAAGACTACATAAGAAGTTAGAAGTTTCGGCTATCATTTGTATGTTTCAATTCCCTCTGGAAACAGCAGTTTCATTTAATCAAAATGGATTTCCAGTAAATATATTTTTCATGATGTTCATCAAAGTCACAGTACTAAATTTTCAACATGTGCTCATGAACTTTCACAGTCTGACACTTCAAAAAGTACAAAATGGCTGACGTGATGTGAGTAAATTGCCATTATTGCTATAATACCACATCTTGTTATAGAGTCAGAGCTAATTGAAGAGCGGGTACTAATAGTCCTCAGGCCGCAGGTCCGAGGACAATATTACATCGGAGGACATCATAAAAGTTTATATCTTTTGTATATTGACCACTTTGAACTGTTTTATAAGATATATTTTATTATAATGACAGCACTTCTGTATCGCAGGTCTATACACAAAAATATAAATCCAACAACATCAAAGGATGATGTCATAATTAATACATACATATATATATATATATATATATATATATATATCCTATTTGTGGCAAACTTCAAAGAAAAGGACAGGGATATAGATCTCATAGAATTGAGTGGGGATATAAATTGCTTTGATGTTTGATATATGCCCTGGTAGTGGTAAACAGTTTAAACATGTCAAAGCATTATTAAAATAGTTTTAAATTGAATAAATGATTTTGTTAAATAAAGATTTAATTAAGATAAGAATGACAGTTTGCAGTTACTTAAGAGTCATGGTATTTACCATCTTTCCATTGTTTATATAGTGGAACTTAAAGTGAAAAATTGGGATCATAAGGGGGATTTGAGGCCAAGTAGGCATTAGATTTGGTGGAAATGGTGGGTACCGCATCATTGGCAGTGGTGCAGTCTGATACATATTTAATGTACAGTTATTGTAGCTAAAACTTGGAGTTGCATGCGCAGCAAAAGTTTGATCCTCAATGTGATCAGCATTCCTTGTACCAGATGAAGAAACATTGTTGCTTGATGACTCAAAGTCATACTCATGTCTTTGCTACATTTTAAAGCCTTTTCATATGTATCATCATCACCTGTTAAAATCTTAGAAACAGCAAGCTCTTGTTCATCTGTTATGCGTCCATATTTCCTGAGAGCAGTTAATGAAACGTGACCAGTTCTGCTTTGTATAAGTTTCTCAGGGACTCCTGCTGCAAACAGACTGCTAGTTCCGGCAACTCTTAAGCTATGGTTTGACTTCTCTGCCCCTACACCTGCCTTCAGACACATGTCACAAATCATTGTAGACAAGGTTTTTTTGCCAATTGGAGCTGCTATATACCTCGGATCATTAGGATTTTTAGGTAGCTTAGGGTATACCCGACAATAAAATAAATCCATTTCCTGTGCTTTATCAGGTAACTTACTGATGTAGTTGTGAAGTATATACACTGGACAACGATCACCAATCTTGGAATTTGCAACTACAGTGACAACTTTATAATCCAACCTCACTTGCTTAAGACCTCCTTGCTCATTTTTTGAACTGTTCTTAGTGTAGATATATCTATCAGGATTTCCCTTTCTTTGAAGCTAAGACAATGACAAATTACAATGTTCCTGGCCTCCTCTGAGACAAAAACTTTTGCTACCGATGAAGAAAGAAGCACGAAGTAGCTCTGTAGGTGTTTCCATGTTCAGAGAACCAGAAGTCCACACCTTTTTTTCATCCTCCAGGGATATTCCTTTTGTTGGGCTGTAGTCTGATCCAACGCCACCAGTCCTGAGTATTTTGAACAAATTATCCAGTGTCGTTTGGAACTTGTTAAAGACTGAATCATCTTTTTTCAACAAGTTGGTATACTCTAGAATTTGTACCCTCATTTCACATAAAATGCCACTCTACGAAGAATATACTGTCTTTGGAGGATCAATTCGGCGATCTTATTTCTCGTTTCAGTGATATACACGCATAGCCATTCGTTCAGCAGCTCCTTTGAACAAGTAGGCAACATCTCTTCAGCAAAAATTTTGTCAGGGTGTTTATGATTGTACTCTTCATGCCAGTCGCTTATGTTTCTGAAGCCCATCGGCTACTGGTAGCAGAGTTTTTTGGCATCGTGTATGAAGACATTAAATGAAGCTGTTCCTCTGATGCTTCCCCAAAACGTATGCTGGTCCTCCTTTTTTTCAACGACAATGACAACCTTTTCTTTGGAATAGGAGCACCATTTGGTTTAACTTTTTCTGCCATCCTGCTTATCGCTCCATTGAGTCCGTTCTCTCTACAGCATGATCGTCTTCTTGCCTGTGTCAACCACGTTTTCAATTCATAGAGCTGTTGCACGGAAGTAATCAACGGGAGGGTGTGGCTAAAATCGAGCTAAATTGTCTGCCATGTTGGGTGGCAAGAAGGCCAACAATGACTGGGGGAATGGAAAAAAAAATTTAAATAAATTCTGCAGTTGATATTCCAGGCTAATGCAAGGTAGGAGATGAAGATATTGAGTAAAGAAGTCTCTATAATATTCTGCGGTGAAGTATGATATCTCTTTGATGAAAAATCGCAGTTTGTTTCCATTCCTCCATTCGTTGTGTGTACATTCTTGCTACTCAAGATGACCGACAGGAAGCTCCGCCTACCCCGTTGATTACATCCGAGCAACAGCTCTATTGCGCATGTGCAGTAGAAAAGTTTGCCACGAGTAGAAAAAAAATCCGCTATAACACCCCGGTTTCGGGATATGTCACATTTATAATCACCTCGCCCTCGGGCCTGCAGCCCCTGGGCTCCTTGATTATAAATGTGATATATCACTCACTGGGGTGTTATAACAGACACATACATATATAGATATATATATATGTAACTATAGTTATCAGATTAATAAAGTATGAGAGAACACAATAAAATAATAATGTTAATCATAATCATAACAATAATAATAATAATAATAATAACTACAACAATAACAAGAATAATATTAAGTACTTCATAGCAAAAAACACAATAAACACCTAAAGGGAGATAAGTGGGAAAATGTCCTCGGGGGGGATACTAGGGAAAAGTATCAAAAATCATAAGTGCATATTTCTGCTGCACTGCAATTGCAATTCTCTCCAGACAGTAGTTGGTTGCCTGTTCCACCTGAATACAGTATAATCCTATGGCCCAAGTCATGAAGGAAAGACTTAGTCAGTGCCCAAAGCTGCTAATATCTCCACAGCAAACAGGTGTTGTGAATTAAAGGCAGAGTGTTTTGAGCCCTTTTTGTCTCTGCATGCCTAGCTACTCCCCCAGCTTGACTCACTGCTACTGAGCGCTAATACAGAGCCAAAGAGTCAGGGATAGTAGCATCCCAGACCAGTGGCTTCTTGTTATGCCAAGGAATCAATGACAAGCCATCCGGTTTCTTACCATCTGATAAGAGACCTTAAGGTTCAAATTCTAGTGAAATACCTGCTGAAGGGACAGCACGACGAACAACTTCATTCACAATTGAGTGTCTGTGGAACCTCATGCTACCTTTCTTGCAGACCAAACTGTGGGACCCCAAGGACATACTGAAGCACGACAGTTCTGTTATAGATGGGAAACCCTGTAATGAGACCTATGCATAGAGTAACTGCGATTCTAATAACCGAGTTGTCCAGTCTAAGGCCTAGGGAGAAATTGGGCAGGGCATGGAGCCAAGCTCCTGACTCTGGAGAAAAAATTGCTAAGAGACGAGCATGAGTGAAAGCAGAGTCAATCAAACGGTCCTGTGTTGCTAGCACTTGAGGGTTATCACATTCCTTTTGAATAGAAGCCTTGTCAGCAGCTGGTGAGGAGAGAGATGGAAATGTAGCTAACTACTTAGACTGAGCCTTGTTTACAAATGGAAGTGCTGGAGAGAGTTGCCTACAGGCAAGGATGAGGTTAACAAGACAACAGGAAGCAGTAGCAGAGGAAAAAAACAGGACGGTGCGTGCTGCACTGCTGACCGGAACCCCAACCCACCTACATGAATGGAAATTGAAGCCTGGGACCATGAAGGGCTGTCTACATCAATAGGGACATTTAACAGAGAACTTAGCAAACCACACAATACTGAGTCATACTCACCTAAAATGGGACACACAAAAGCTGGAGAAGAACGGAGTAGAAACATAAGATGGGGAATAGGAAAATAGAAACAGAGCACGAGTAATGTGTCATAAAGTGAAAGTGTCGTAGATAGTCACCCATAGCCTCGAGAGTGTGGAACTTAGCAACAATAGCTGAGGACACAGAATCACTTTCCTCAATGGGAGAACACAATAAGAAGGCAGCATTGGGGGCAACAGAAAAAGCATCCTATATATGCATACATATAGACATGTTAGATATAATGCAAGCATAATAACTTCTTTGTTAATTCCTATAACCAGCGTACGCATTAGCTGTTGGAATAGTGTTCCGTCTTGTTTAAGGCACAACATGGTAAAAGTAATCTTTTTCTTCTCCCTAGCCATCCATTACATGAAGCAGTAACTTGATGGTATGCAGCGAACCTATACATCCTTTTGTCATTTTAATAATCAAGCAATAATAGTTGTAATGATAACATACTCATTTCTTGTGTGCCTTTCTTAGTCACTGCCATAATAAAGCCAAAAATTATTCTGGCCAGCTCGAAGTACCCATATAATAAAATACATGTCTGGGAATTTTACGTGTTCTGCAATACATAATAATTTTTCATCTATTTTAAGATTCAATTGATCTATTTCATGATGACAAATGCTTTCTTTAACAGTAGGCAATGCACAGCAGTTTACACATAAGCACCTGTATTATGTAAGAATAAGAACTGCAATTATAATTCATACCAGTTTGTATTATTCAACATAATTTCAATCTCATCATCTGGACTCTCTTCTGAATCAACTTCACTGCCTTCATGTTCATACTGGTATGGTAGTATAGTACTGCTTAAATCATCATTTTTGTTATTTAATGCTACTTGTGAGAGAGAATCTGTACTGTTGTTTCTACTATAGCAGTAGTACTATATTTGATTCCCATGACTCTTGGTCTACCATTATGCTCCTTGATGTCTCTTTAACGTTATTAACTGTTACTGCTTAATTTTGAAATTAAACTTAATCTCGGAAAAAAATGGCTTTTCAAAAATTAAAATAATTGACAATTAGTTATTCAATTTATTTTCTCATTGGAAATTTCTCCAACAATGGCAGTCACAGTAGGCATGCACATTAAGAACCTGACTTTCTCTATTGTTGTATGCAGTACTACTAGAACGAGGAGATTCGATATTCATGTTAGTACTGTCAATAGCACCAATTCATCGTCGTATACCATAACGTATATACAAGTTTTTTACCTAATCCTGCACTTCCTCTACAGTTCTAGGTGGTTTGATGAAATTTGGGCCAAGTCTGGTAGTTACCATAAATGTCACTCTTGTGGTCATTACTGAAACAGTTGATCTCACTAATCTAAAGGAATTTGATCTTTGCAATGCCCTTCATCTGCTACATAGTACAATGTAAGTACAATTTGTCTTTCCACATCAGCACACTGTATCATGTTGGTGAGTTTCTTTTCCATGCATGGACAAATTGGATTGCTCTATTTCATTAAAACGTCCTTGTTGACTGAAGTACTACAACATCATTTACAAAATTGTCCCCCAAAACTGTACCTTTACCCTAGAAGTTTTACCCTTTTCATTTTTGAAACCTATTGAACAGTGCACCAATGAGATTAAGCCACTTTCTTTTCAATTTATGATAATTTAATGTAGCAAGATCCATTGCTAAACAGCTCAGCTGGAATGAAAGGAGACTCTTACAATAGTGCATCAACACAATGGTGCTGTCTGACTTCTGCTTGCCTCCATTTTGGTCATATGACCTCAGAATTGTTAGCATTTTCATCACTTTCTTCCCTTAATTTTAAACAATGAACTACATACATTAGAAAACGACACATTTTGCAGATGGTTTTTAAATTTTGCCACAATGAAACCACAAAACAGCTGCAGAAGGATACCTTTCAAAACTTAGTGTTTTCTTGTACACAAGGCCTAAGGCATTATGGTTGCATTTGCTATGTGCAACTGGTACAAATATCATCAGAATTCCACATATAGACAATCAGGAGGACTCACTACATTCTGCTACATATTACAAAAATTATCTATTAATACAATCACCTCAACAAAAAATATTCTAAGTCTGTTCGATAAGAGAGGTTGTTTTACTTTCTAAATGGCCTTGCTTTGAAATTTTTGCATAGCATTGCTTCATTTATTGATAGTTATTTCTTTACTAATGATTCAAGTAATCCCCAATAATTGCTTTATAATTAATAAATACACTTACCGTATATCCTTAAATAGAAGCCACATTTGAATAATTGCGGGGGTAGCAATAAAATTCAACTGTTAATACGCAACATCAGCCCAGGAGTAACTCAGTAGTCTAGTTGATAAGGCCTGAAGTTCCAGAAGTCAAACACATGAGGTTACAGGTTCCAATCCCGCCTTGGGACAAAGTTTTCATTATTTTTAAAATATTTTTCAAGATCCAAACACCATTTTAGGAAGTAGGTGCCTGGGGTTATGTTTAAGGTAATATGGTACTAGTTAATGTTAATTGCTTTTTTCTCACATGTGACTCAGTATCATGGAAAGGTCTATGTTCATGACATCAATATTACAGGGGTTTCAAATACCTTGCTGAAAATAGTAAGTTCCATTTATCAAATAATTGACTACAGAATAGTTGCAATTAGCCATTATTTTCTGTTATTAATATATTAAGTATTTTCTGTTTAATGACAATAACAACCGTAATATTTACCTTTTAAAACTGGCAGTGCAAAGACCTGTGTATTTATTATTGCAGGCTCACATTTCATTGAAGGTGTAACTGAATCCATAGAGTGTGATAGAGGGTTTGTGCTTAGCATGACTTTCAACAAGCTTCATTTTTTTTTTGTTCCTTATAATTCTTTGAAGCAATTTAGCGTATATGCTATTGCTGTATACATTTAAAGTAATGTTCAATGCAACAACTTGAATGGTAACTCTACCCAAACAATGTTTTCCCAGAAATAAGTTGGTAATAAAAAAAAATCATTGGAAAAATAGCTAAAATTATTAGAAAATACCATTTTCATACAAAATCTTGGGTCAAAAGTTGCAGTTTCTGGCCTTGCAGCATTTTCATCAAAATCATTTCTAGTTGTGGGCGTTGTCACGTGATGACGTACATGGGGAAACATTAGCAAGGTTCTGCATTAGAATATTTGCAACTTTAAGGCTGGATTTCTGGGCTATGCGTGCAAGAAATCCGCTGAGAGGTATTTTTCTAGTATTAAGAGCTAAGCAGAGCTAATATTTGTAATCAAAAATTGAATTTGTCAATTTTTATTGATACAAATACAATGATTTTTTTAAGTTTGTAGTGAGCTTTAGATTAGTCCTATATGGTCCACTTTAGTAATAATGCTTTCTTGCACGCATAGCCTAGAAATTCAGACTTAAAGTTGCTAATATTTAAATGCAGAAACTTGCTAATGTTCCCCCATCTGTCATCGCGTGACCACACCCACAACTGGAAGTAATTTTGACACAATGGCTGTAAGGCAAAAAAATGCAACTTTTGACCAAAGATTTAGTATGGAAATGGTACTTTTTAATAATTTTAGCTATTTTCCTATGACTTTTTCTTTATTACCATATTTCTTGGAAAAAATATTTTGGGTAGAGTTATGCTTTTAATCATTGATTTTTATATTGTGCCTCAGTTGCAGATTAGAGATAAAGAAATGCTATTATCCCAGACTGTGTCCTGTGAATACAATCTTGTGCTGTTAGTTACCATTTGTAAGTTAGCTTTGCTCCTGCAATCACTGATAATAATTGGCAAAAGTTGCGCAAGAAGAGGTTTATAGCAATTTTACTGTAAATAAAACCTTGATTGGACCATTTATTTCAAGAAAAAGTTTATCAACAGTTTGAGATATCTTGTTTTTTTAGGATGATTATAAATTTCTTTTGTATCTACAAATTGCTAGTGGCTCATATACTGGAGACTTTAGTCCAACTGGTTGGAGTATGAAATTTGCCACAGTACTGGTTAGTCACAAATGTACTTATTGCCAAAGTCTGGCTAACAATAATAATTTATCATTAAGAACTATTATTTAATATAAATGCATGTGACTTTGTAGTTCATTAATCCTGCTATAAACTGTTTTTAACAGGTGTAGTCCCACCATTTCCGTAACTGTAGTAGGTCCTGATTCATTCACTACCCAGCACCTTTAGCTGTCAAACCTTTAAAATAAAAATTTAATACCCAAAATTTGTCGTGTTATATTTGAAATTGCTGGATAACTCTTGTAATTCACTTCCTGTGAGTACGTTGCAATTTCTCAAATAATTTCTGACTTGCTTTAAGAAAAACCTGAACCAGGGTTTATCAACTTGCATCCTATTAATAGTGAATTGTAACAGTGAATTTTATGGCAAATAAAACATTGTAAACCACTAGTAAAATAATTCAATAGGAAAATGCTGTTTATTGATGTATGCACACAAGACCTAAATGATTTTTTGCATTGTAAAAGAAATTCATTGTGGAGAATGAAAAGGCTGTAGTACATTTGATTGCTGTAAGCTAACCTGTAGCTCTATGTTTAAAGGATTTTCATTATGATATCTAGGAGACTACTAGGTATGTCGATACTATTAGTTTCCACGACATTAATTTAGGACAGTTGCTGAATGATGGTTTATTGCATATAAAATAAAATATGATAATCTGTATAACAAGCTAGTTTTGTCACTTATGCATGTTTGTGACTGATTTAATTTAGTTACTCAAAAAACATTGTAAAATTTAACCACACATTGAGTTAGTGCCAATAATTTTTATTTGTTATTATGCTTTGAAAATTAATCTTATTCAGTTAGATTCAAGCAATTAGTAGTGTTATTAAGTACAAACACAATGGCGGCCACGACTTTTGCTGCTTTGCTATATCGGAAAAACAAGCTCCTATAATAAAAAAACTTTATAGAGGACCTGTTTTGACGAGGGGACTCAATTGGTACCACTAGCTTCACTAAACGTCTCAAAGGAAAGCTAAATATCATGTAATAGGCATGTGGTGTGTAAATGTACTTTGACCTCACGTGATCGAGGTCTATAAATAAGCATAGAGTCTAGGGACATAGAGATGCATTCATTCACTTCCAAGCATTCGTACGTTCGTTGGTTTTATTCGTTCTTCCGTCTATCTTCATTCTAGCACTCCATACCACTGTTACAGACTATCGATTATATTCACAAAGAAACAATAATTATCTTGTATCATAGTTGTTTATGATTTCTGTAACATTAGTGCTGATTTCTATACTACTTATTTTCTCTCAATCCCCTCTCTCTTTCCTCTCTAGACTTTTATTGCTCACACACTGCGCTCTTAGTGCATACACATATCACTATAGTCTTTCAATTGATCAGTTGTCTTTGAATACAAATCAACCTTTTACATTGGTGACCCGGACTAGCAACTGGTCAGTCATGTCTGATGGTGAAGAGGACAGACCAATCGAACCGACTCCTGCAGCAGCCGTTCCAACAGTATCTTACGTATCCTTGAAGCTCCCTCCGTACTGGCCAAAAGATCCGTTAGTACGGTTCGCCCAGGTAGAGACACA
>NW_003546284.1:196329-217890 GCF_000090795.2 Amphimedon queenslandica | reverse complement strand
GTGTAAATGTACTTTGACCTCACGTGATTGAGGTCTATCAATAAGCATAGAGTCTCGGGACAGAGAGATGCATTCAGTCATTTTCCAAGCATTCGTTCGTTCGTTGGTTTTATTCGTTCTTCTGTCTATCTTCATTCTAGCACTCCGTACCACTGTTACAGACTATCGATTATATTCACAAAGAAACAGTAGTTATCTTGTATCATACTTGTTTATGATTTCTGTAACATTAGAGCTGATTTCTATACTACTTATTTTCTCTGAATCCTCTCTCTCTCTTTCCTCTCTAGACTTTAATTGCTCACACACTGCGCTCTTAGTGCATACACATATCAGTATAGTCTTTCAATTGATCAGTTGTCTTTGAATACAAATCAACCTTTTACAGGCAGTTATTTTTTTTAATCTTGAAGTTTTGTCAATTCAGTTGTATGTGTGTACCTCATTAATGGCTGGTATTACAAGGATAATTCATATCCCAATTAACTTCAACAGTCTATCCGCTAGTCGATGTCTCTTCAAATCATTCTTCAAGGAAGTAAAAGGTGATACTCTGAGAGTTGGATTGTAACATCTTAGCTGCATGCCACATGTTTAAGAATGAAAGGGCGGCTGATACAAAAATTTTTGTAGCAACTAAAAATTTAAAGCATTTTCATTATGGTGTGGAATGACTTACAGCAATACTTTTGGTGCAAAAACATTTCATTTGTCCTGGAGAAAAACAGCTTTAAAATGCGTAATTTACTTCCTCATTCTTTCTTTTTGTAATTAGCTAATGCCATGTGTCGCATTACAAGAACGAAGATCGCTGTTTGCTCTGTTGGTTTATAAACAACTTGATATTAGATTTATGGAGTTTTGACTGTTTCAATGCAGAAATAATGAAGTCCTGATTGCTTAGCCGGCAAAAAAATATGATTTAATTGGCAAAGAAGTCATGAGACGCAAGTTCGGAACTTTATGGCTTTCCTCCATTTTGAAAAATAAGTTAGCTCAATTCACCATCTTTTGCATCCTTTATCATGCTGCAGCTTTCAGTTCTGCATTAAAATGGCCAAAACTATGGATATCTAAAATGTAGTTGTGTATAAACCAATAAAGCAAATAGCCATTTTCTCTTGTGTAATGTCACATGACTATGCCCACATTTGCTAAAGACAGAATGCAGAAATGAGGAAGTATATCATGCATTTTTAAAACAGTTTTTCTAAGGAAAGAGCAATTTTTGTGCACCACAAGTATTTTTGCTAGCCATTTTACACCATAGTAAAACATATAATGATTTTTAATCTCAAACAGACCTGGGATCAATAGTAATTGTCATTGCAGGGTCAATTACAATTATAATTATGTAATTGTAATTTTAATTGAACTTAAACTTAATGTAATTATTGTAATCCTAAATACTATTTAGGTGAATAACTATAAAATGCTCAAATAGACCAAAAAATGTTCCTAATGTACTCTAGTGCCTATGTGTATAATAAAACATGTGCATGAGCTCTATATGTTCATGTAGATGGCTATGATAGTTTTGTAGTTACTATAGTGATTTACACCTACATCTCCATGTAACTGCTACGAACTGCAATTTTGTCTGACTGTGGCTTAATCAAGCTGCATTTTTGACAACTTTAAAGTACCTGAAGAGATACCTGATTTACATTTTAAGGCTCAGTGCATAAGAACTGTGTATAAGAAACGAAGTGCCACATATCATTTCAAAGAAAACACAAAGACATGTACCAGGCCTTAATCAAACTGAAAAATGCTCATGAAGTAAGGAAGTGGAAGAACATAACTGACAGACAAATTTCTTTAACAAACTGTGTTGCGACTTACATTGCTTAAGATATCTTACCTGTCTCAATTGTTAAAAGCACAGCCTTCAAAAATCTTTTAGAGGTGGCTCAGCCAACATTCATTGTTCCTAGTCATAAACATTAGTTCGTGTTCGAGCGTAACTCCAAAAAGATAAATTGCCATATATGAATGTCACAAGATTCAGCTGCAAAAGTGTTTTTGACAATAGATTTATGGTCTTCTAGAGATATGAATGCTTCCACTGGTATGTTAGCACACTACTTGCTAAAATACAAGCTTAAAACTGCATTGTTAGCATATATTTGATTCTGTGGGATACATTCTGGTGAAGCAATATTCCTCTAATATCCTTGATAGTTTTCAAATATGGCAATGATTCAAGTGTAATCACTGACAGTGCTGCAAACATGATCAAGGCATTCAAAGTATCAAACGACAGTGAAGATCATGATTACAAAATTGTTGACTGAGCTGAAAGTGAGGAGTTACAATTGATATTTCATAGTAAATTTAACATGGACATAAATTTTTACAATTTTTTACTGATACTACGTTTTCCAAATGCATCTCTCGCTTTACACATGTTATTCAGCCTGTCATAAAAGATGGTCTCAAAGATGCTATTGACCTCTACAAACAGTAGCTACTAAGGCTTCTAAACTTGCTTCACATGAGAATCTCGTAACACAACCAAATGCTTGAAAGCTGTAGAAAGCTTTATCCATCACTATGGAACAGCTAACTAAAGGTGGTTAGACCAATGCTGCAGTTTCCACATGACTTTCTTTAGAAGTGACATGATTCAATTAAGCTAATCCCTATCATTTGAAGCTGATGAGTGATCTTTGTGAAATATTGCAACCAAATGAGGAAGCTACTGATTTTCAGGGAAAATAGGTAGTTACCAAAAGTAAAATCATCACTGTACGATATCTAAGCAGCAATTGCTGAAGCTCTCACAAAAGTATGATTGCCAGCTTTTGACAGCTTTGAAGATATCATCAGTGCCTCCAGATCAAATTCCCTAAGTGGGCAACAAAATTTCCCTAAATATCCACAGACCCTATGTCAAATTTCCCCCAAAAAATCTCTAAAATTTTCCTGTTTTTTTTGTAAATTTTCCCTAAATACAAAAATTTAATCATAATTTGACTAAATCTGAGCCATAAATTGAACTGTTCATGAGTGTATACATATCTTTGGATGGCTTGAAAGAGACACAATCAAATTTTAAGCATTGTTTTGTTAGTAAGATGGAATCCAATGTGCTTGTTTTAAGCTGTTTCTTAGCTTATTTTTCGAGATGGTGACCTGAGAAAAGACTCACTCAACTTCAGCATTGGAGTGAGGGAAAGATAAGAGTAACTTCATTAATTTAGAGATAGTAGGGAATCTGCACTCTTCTGAAGTGTTAAGCATTTGATTTATAGAGCCCCAGAATTTTACCATATCTTTTCGGTGCTCATGAGATGAAGTAGGAAGTTTACCAGGATCAAAAACTGGAGCACTCTCCATTCATGGTCTATTTTCTCTAACTAACCTTCTGGGATAATATTGGGGAACTTCTTAGCAAGGTATGTGACGGAAGATGCTGAAGTTGAATAAATTGTGTCAGAATTGAGGATTGATAAGCATTACAAAATTTCATCACCAACTAGAAAACGTTCTTTTATCTGATTTGCAGCCTCAATGTAGAATAATTGAACGTTCTCAAGAAATGCTCTCAGTTCCCTTTGATCCTCTTTCATTTGAGGGTTTCGAGGTTTTGCAAGGTAAGTTGCCACTTCTTCACCCATGCCCATTAATCCAAGTGGCAAAAATTTCTCGTTTGACTCTGGGTCTAACTGGTCCAGGCTTTTTGACCGAATGTAGGTTGAGGAAAAGTAACAGCTTAAAAAAGCTTTATAAGTAGATGCCAAATAGCTTGATAAAAAGTGTAGATTAGGAGAAAAAGCTTATTAAAGTGAGTAAACTTTGGCAGCACAAATTTTAGAAAACTGTAATATAGCTAGACAATGGGATTTGTCAAAGCAGTATGTATGGTGCATGCTGCTACAAGCCGACTCTTTTCAGCTGCTTCTTCAAAGTACAATTTCAATGCTGTCCATTGCTGTATTAGACGAACTACCCATTGTTCCAGAGAAAGCCAAGGGGTTTGAGCAGGTTTTAGAATTTTGTGTGGCTCAGTAGTAGTAAAAAATTTGAAATTTTTCATATTCGGCAAGCCTCTTAGCACTGTGTGAAAAATGTCAATAAATTTCACGTATTAGATCTTCAATTGATCGTGGGAGCATTTCACAAGCATGTGATGCACATAAATGGGCTGAGTGGCATAGACATTTCATGGTGTATATATGTGGCATTTTTTCCCTAAGCAAAGTAACAAAAGAGTGGTGTTGACCAAACATGACGTTTGTCGTGTCCGAAGTGTAGCCAACTATATTTTAAAGAGGAATATTTTTACTTTCAAAGTAAGTGGTCAAAGTATTAACAAGTGTTGTAGCATTTGTTTCTGTTACTTCTAGTAATCTGAGAAATTGGCTTCTTACCCTGTTTTCTTTGTCACAAAAGTAACGGATTACAATAACAAGCAGCTTTTTTGAGCTAATATCCGTTGTTTCATCAATAATGATAGGAAACTTTGTTTTTGCCGGAGCATGTCAAACTTCTTCTCGAAAATGGCCTGCTAGAAGACACTTCACAATGTCGCTTGATTTGGTATGCTTGCTTTGAAATCGTTTTGCTATTTCTGAATCTGAAAAGATATCAGTGACTAAGTCAGAAAGGTGATCCATGGCTTGAAATCGCAAATGGTGTTGCACCAAAAAGGTTTGCCATTTTAATTTCAGCACTTTTTGTCTTTTGTGAAATATCATCACAAACCATCATGGCTGTAATAGCTGTAGTTCTGGTAACTGCACTTTCTCTCTCCTTGTGCTTCTTGGAATCTTGATGCTTTTGCTGCTCATACAGACCAGCAACTATTTCCTTTTCACAGAGTTTACAATAGGCTTTACATGGATCAGCACTGCTAGGCTGTAACCATCGCCTTTCATTTAGCTTGCAATTTTTCTCCCCCTTTCTGTTATACCTCTGTTTATACACCTTTCTCCTTTTGGTAGGAGACTGACTAGATGTACCACAAGATGTACAGTCAGTGTCAGAAGATATGTTACATTTCCATTGAACTCTGCCATTTTAAATTGTCCAGCTGAAAATGATTTGTTTTGATAATACAATGCATGTGAAAATTGTGCAAGTGTAATTAATGTCATGAATAATAAATAATGATTAAAATCACTCATGAATAATGACTCATGAATTTAATTATAGGGCTAAGTCAAAATTTTCCTAAATTCCCGTATTTTAGAAATACCCTCCCTAGTCCCTAAATTTACCTTTTTGTCCCTAGATCTAGGGACAAAAATTTTCCTAAATATGGAGGCACTGGCTATCATTGGGAAAATGGTGCCAAGATATTGAATATAAGGTTAAATTTCAAACTTCAATGACAATAAACTCTCATTATAAGCTAGATTGGTGCATAGATTGTGAGTTGATGACATCAGAAAATTGCTACTGTCTAAAGTTAAACAGTCAAATTCTTAATCAACAAGGGGTGCACCATCAATGAGAGTAATTTTTCTCAACCACCTAAAGGAAGTAGAGTAGCATTAGAATGCACGGAAAGTAGAGCAAGATTACGTATCATTAACAAATATGTTCCTCATTTCGAAGCCAGTAGCTACATAGGATCTCCATGTTAGCCAAAAGGAGACTATGTTTTAGAATCTTGGAAAAGGAATGAATCCACCTATCCAACATTAGCAAAATTAGCCTCAACATACCTAGTTTTACCGGCTTCATCTGCTAAAGAACAGCATATTTTCAGGATTCCTGGAAAATCTTTAAGCCCAAGCATTGTTCCTTTATCTAATTAACTGTTTAAGGATTTTATGTCTCAATAAAAACATTCACCATTGACTTTATTTTTGTTCTTCAAATAGAGGAGCAGCAAAAATGCAATCGTCATTAAATATGTCATTGAAGTTTTTCTATCACTGTGTATTTGTAATTGTAATGAGCCAATTTTTATGGAAGTAGTGTAATTTAACCTGCAATTGTAATTGAAATATTGTAGTTGATCCCAGATGTGATCACAACCCAAATTTTTGTGTCTGTAGCTATTTGTATAAGATTGTGCTACTAAATAATTTGGATGTGGCTCAGATATGCAGGTTAAAAAGAAATTTTTTTGCTAGCTATGCTAGGAATCAACTGCACTTCTATAGTGGAGGTTTCCAGCTAAGGAATTTACATGTGATTGTTTCTCTACAAGACTTAGTGTTTGATTTTTTTATTTGAATAGCACAAAAAAAATATTTATGTTACGCTATCAACGATTAATAGCCAGGGTCCTCTGGGAACCTCTAGGAGTAAGGGGGTTTGGAAATATTGCAAGGGCCACTCCCCTAAGAACACCTGTAGAGTCAGTGACAGTAATGTAAATTTAGTTCTTTGTAGGGGAGTGGTGAGTCAACTCATTGCAAACTAGGCTCATAATTTGTAAAAACCCCACAGGCCTGTTGGAGTCACAGGCAAGGTGACCATGATGACTGAGATTAACCCCAGCTCAACAGATGGTTTGAAATTTGTGTAGTGGAGTTGGAATTCTACTGAATGCAAATTTTAAAATCTCGTAGGCATGATGGCTGGTGCTGGACCAACCACGTGCCTCAAAGGCAGACAGGTCACCAATGGGATTGGAATCACAAGATGAAAGGGAACTGATCCCTTAAGCAGGGGGCTATAGAAACCCATAGCCACACGGAGTGGCCCAAACAGAGAGTGAAAATGTGTTTACCAGTTTTATGCTACCAAAGAGACACTGTCCCCCATGGGACTGACAAAACAAACATAGGGAGTTTGTGTTAAAGTCATTACTGCCAGAGACGCTATAGCACCTCACTCCCCAAACCAAGGTGAAAGGAAAGTAACAATGTGTGAGTAGAAAACCAAGGGAATAGCTTCGAAAAAAAATAACAATCATAACTAGACAATAATAACAATAGTAAAACCAACAAAAGCAATCATAACCACTAATTCTACCACTAGACAAACAAAATAACAAGTCAAGTAATCAACAATAATGAGAGCTAGGATAAGAGGAGAGCAGGGACTACAACAACCAAGGTACTTTGTGAAATACAAATGCACCTAGTGAAAGTAGATGAGTCCTCCAAAACGCAGGCTGCAGCTGCTGTAGCCGCACTGATCCTGAAACTGTGGCCATTAAAACAAAGGACATCCAACCAATCAGCTGACATTCTGGACCAAACAGCCTTAACCAGTCTGGTGTGGGAGAGTGGAGAACCATCCTGGAACAAAAATAAAGGGCCTGGGGTCAACTCCCTCACTGCTAGGTAAGACATAAGGGACTCGACTAGGTATATTGGATCGTCTACCTGGCCGAGAAATATCTAGGCCCCCACTCCAAACACATCCATTTTGCTATAGCGTAGTTGGAGCACGACAAGGATGGAAATGAGTGAGAATCCACAGCCACTCGTTTGTCCTTAAAAGACCAAAGAAGCCGGTACAGCAGGCCGCACACAACATAGCCGTATCAGGAGAAATTGGGCATTGCACCAATGCAGTAAACAAAATCTTCACAATATGTGGTGTCACAGGAGGACGTTGTGGTCTCTGGTGACCTGGTGATGATCGCTTTATACCCCTTAGGACATAGTCAGACAGGGTAGACTGAAAAGGCAGAGTCTAGGAAGCCAGGGACAATCTGCGCAAACCGGATACCACTAAAATAAACCCAGATTAACTCACAGGCAAGATCACGGGCTGCCAATAAAGCAGCAAATTGAGCCAAGACAGGTTCAATGGTGACCAAGGGGAACGACAAACCCAAATGACGACAAGACTGAATGTAACAGTTGAGTGCAGATCAGCATGAGCGTAGGGCATTCAGAGAAAATTAAGTGACAAGGTACTCCTAAACTGCTCTATCAAATTTGGCGACCCCAGTTCAGTTTGTGAGACAGCAGCAGCTGAGATACTTCCAACGGGACCCACGATGGGGCGGCCTGTGGAAAAAAGGAAAGAATGAGTGACATATTTTCTCTAAACAAGGCATCCGCTGGCACGTTTGTGACCCCCAGCAAATGTTGGGTACTGTATGAGAATTGGTAGAAGGCTGCATAGACATAGAGGCAGTACAAAATGTGATGCAAATTCTTCCTGTCTATAGCAGCTTTTCTCTAGATTACAACCACCACTGCTGCGTTATCACAATGAAAAAAACGTGGCACCAGTGCCACTCTCTCCCCCACACAGCAACGGCCATGACTATTGCGACCATTTCTTTAGCAGCAATACTAACTTTGTTCCAAGAGTGTAGCCACTGGGCCTCCAACCGTTCCTTAAGGGATGACAAAGCCCCGCAGCCAAGCCCCACACAAGGAATGTACATCCTCCAGAAAATAAAGGCCCCCCCCCAAAGCCAGTCCTGCAGAAAGCAATTGCACCATGCCAGGTCTGCCTTTGCAGTGGCAATGAGATGAAAAAAATAGTACCTCCCAGTGACGTAGGCCATAAAAAAAGTTCCTGAAGGAAAATGCAGCCAGGTTTTACCACCACTGCCGCGTGTGACAGGTGGCCCTGCAGGGACTCAAAGTCAGACAGCCAAAGGGAACATTATTCTCTACAACATCCAACAATGGCCTTGATGTGCTGGACCTTGTGCTGGGGTAGCTGGGATAGCCAAAGCTCTAAGCGAACAAAATCAAGAATAATTCCCAAAATTTTGACAGTGGTACTTGAGATTTGGCAGTAAAGGAGAAACCCCTAGGTCTGTGAGTGTCCCAAAGGTAGTGCGTAAGGCTTGGGTACCCTCATGAGATAGTGGAGACCCGAAGCGGAACCCAGGCCAAAGCATTTCCAAATGCTATGAAGATTTTTGGAGCTGAACAAAGGTCAAACTGGAGACAATGGTCAATAAACACCAGGCCCTCCCAAACAACCCCCAGGACCAGGTGATCACAGGGGTGATGGGCAGGATCTGGTAGGCCCTCTTCAGGTCGAGTTTTACCATTTGTGTAAACTGGCCAAGTTCCAGGACGACACAGCATCATCCACTGATGGGTAACTAAGGGAGCATATGTCAGAAGGAAAACTGTCATTAAAACTCTTACCCTTAGGAAAAGACAGGTCGACAATCATCCTCCATACAATACCTCATTGCCCTTAGAGACTAGGCCAATGGGGCTAACATGCACTTGGTTGGACAGAGGCAATGGGCCTGACATAAGGCCAGCAGTTATCTCCTCTCTCATGTAAGTAGAAATAACCTCTGGTTGTGTGTCACAGGATGGGTGATTCCGTGTCAAAGATCAAAAAGGGACTGGGGAGGACAAGCCAATACAAAACCCATCCCTCAATCCACAAAAGACTTAGGAAGCCAAGTGTCTATCTGAATACTGCACCAGAAAAGACCAAAAGAGTGATTAGTTCACTGGTGAAGTTGGTATAAACCCAGCCAACTCTCGGAGATGATACCAAAAATTGTAGGAATCCCCCAACAGACCCATTCTCTCAAACAACAAAGAGCCAACCATAATAAAGTGAGCTCAGCATTAGATAAGACCATGCCTCCCCATCGCGGGTAATAAACAAGGATACTAATAACCACCACTGGCAACACCACAGCTTAGCTAATATGAGAGGTGATAAGTGCCAATATTATGGTATAGTACTATGAAAAGAACAGGGGTGTGGTAGATCAGGAATAAATTAAAATTAATGAATTAATTAAAGTGGGCTGGTCACATGTAAATTTAATCCACATACATGGCGACATAATATGTCGCATTTGAGATCTAATGTATGTGACACAGCTATTGCTACTTTAAGGCAATTACTTTCCGATTTGGTGATGTATAACGATGGAAGAATCATTCCAGAAGACATTTTAGAGTCTTTTGATCACTCACTTGGATTTGTGAATCGTGAGTTGCTGGTTTATGACACCTTAGAGCCTGACTCTGGCATGCAGCCTATAATCAGTCTAATAGGAATTTGTGTATCTATTGTCAGACAAATGATTAGCCATCATGGATATGCTCAGTCACATAACAGTGTTTTACCCAGTTATTGTGGTTTGATAGGTCGTCCCAGTTTTATTATACCATCTGAGCAGCTCTCTTTCCTCATTGAACACAGGTTTACTGTTGTTCAAATAGCCGAAATGTTAGGTGTGTCTGTAAGAACAATCAGACGAAGAATGTCATCATATGGGCTATCAGTTCGTGAAAGTTATTCTACTATTACTGATAATGAACTTGACGAGATTGTTCTTGGAATTCAGCGCAACTTTCCAACTTGTGGCAATAGTGTAATGCAGGGACATCTCCTTGCACAAGGATACCGAGTACAACAACATCGTGTTAGAGATTCTCAGCGTAGAATTGATCCTGATGGTTCGGTCTTAAGACGGTTAAGAGTTTTAAATCGAAGAGAGTATTCTGTATCTGGACCACTAGCTCTTTACCATATAGATGGAAATCACAAATTAATTAGGTTTGTTGGATTACTCATATTTGTATCCACCATACCTTATTATTGTATAGGTGGCGAATAGTAGTACATGGATGTATTGATGGTTACAGTAGGAGAATTATATACTTACAAGCACGTGATAACAATAAGGCAGCAACTGTTCTCCAATTATTTACTGATGCTGTGTTAGAATTAGGACTACCGAGCCGAGTACGGGCAGACAGAGGTGGTGAGAATGTAGGAGTGGCTCAATTTATGTTGCAGCATCCTTTGAGAGGTCCTGGCCGTGGAAGTTTTATTAGTGGGCGTTCTGTGCACAATCAAAGAATTGAACGGTTGTGGCGGGATGTCTTCCAAGGTTGTTTGGTTTTGTTCTATCATCTCTTTTATGAAATGGAAGATCAAGGGATTTTAGATATCAATAATGAAATTCACATATATAGCCTTCATTATGTATTTTTACCTAGAATCAACTTGGCTCTGTCTGAATTCAAAGAAGCTTGGAATCACCATCCTCTTTCAAGCATGAGTAATTTGTCTCCAATGCAGTTATGGATTGCAGGTATATCTCGCTCTCAAGCTCAGGATAATGTACACCAAGTGAGCTTTTAAAATTTTACCATTCCTTATTTAGATTTTACAGGATAATGTTCCTCACTATGGGATTGATTGGTCTGGACCTATTCCAAATGACAATGAAGAGCATGTTGACATTCCTGAAATAGATAGCCTTTTGAACAGTCACATTTTGTCTGTACTGCAAAACACAGTTTCACCAATGCAATACAGTTCAAATTTTGGAATTGATTTGTTTTTGAATACTTTATACTTTGTTTATCATTATCATTAATAATATTGAATGAAATCAAAATTAGAGGAAAGAGAAGAACAAAATTACTAAGAGTATTATTGCCATAACTGGTCAATAAACAAATTTATAAGTGATTCAGAAAGAAAAGAGCAAAATTACTATTCATAACTGGTTAATGAACAAATTTATAAGTGATGAATAATAGCAATTAGATATAGTACGTAGTACAATGCTCATGCTTCAGTTAAACTAAGCCAAATCCTCCGTGCATGCTAAAAGCAGTGTCTAGACTTCTTTTAAAATCATAGTAGCTTCTGTATTTAGTTGGCAGGGTTAACTGGACTGCACAAGTTGAAGCTGTGGGAGAATCATTTTCTGAATTGAAATTCAGAGTGACAGACACGAATCCTTGGGGCGGTATTCTAGTAGCTCCAGTGAAGGATAAAACTTTCTCTAGTGTAACTATATAGTGCATTATATTTATTTTCAATTTACAAAGTTAGTCATACCTTGTGTTTCATCAGCTTCAGAACTTGGAACTAAAATTTGTAAAAATAATAATTTCATAAAAATACAATAATCATGCACCTTCACAATCATCAAGGTAGTCAATAAAATACATGTAGGCTTGATCTTCTCTGGCACGTTCATTGCTACCATGTTCTGAGTAATGGATTTCTGTGAACATATTTCTGATAAAATCTACATCATACAGCAAATAATGATTATTGAAAATGCAACATGTGTACCTGGTGTCAACTGCATGTCCTCATCATAGCAAAAAAAAGGAGAAAGTAATAGCGGATGTTTCTTCATAGCATGTGATACCCCCAACACAGAAAGCCCCTCACAAAATTGATTTAATTCTGCCAAGGATGATAAAATAACTTTGTGCAATGCAATTGTTTGAATGACATCCCCTTTATCTTTAAGTGTGACATTACAAATTGGCTTATTGTAACCACATTCAAAAAGGATGCTGTCCTTGTCGTTTAATAATTCTTTTAACGATGATTCATCTTGCATTGATTCCACCTGTTGAAAAAGCAATTTTAATAATGATATACATGTACATGCAAAACTTATTTACTTTCAACAAAAAATCTTGCACAAGAAAATCTGAAACCTCTGATATTTTTACATTGATTTGTGAAGGTTCTATGCCACACATGAAGTCATAGACTGAGTGAGCAAATAGCCTTAGTGGTGGCCCATCCTGTATAAAAGCAATGGAGCATAAAATACCCAAACGCTTATGTACATGATCCCATAAAGCACCAATACCATGATAACAAAAATAAAATTGAAATGTGTCACTTGATATGCTAAAGCATTATGAAGAAAACATCCTTTGCTATCTAGATATTTCGTGGCAATATCTTTAGCAATTAAGCAAAAAAACTCCCTTTTGAGTCCACCAGTATCAAATCCATTTTCAGAATCAAAAATTACCTATTTAACGTTTTATTAATAATAATAATGAAGTCAATTATGTACCTTCAATCTCTTCAAAGGATCAAATGATGGTTTCATCATTCGTCTTAAAGCATTCTCTAGAACAGTTGGCCGACTTACAACCATCTCAAAAGTGTCACCTTCCATATTGCATTGAAGTTCTTCAATGATACTGACAAGAGATCTAAAAGACAATGCAAGCATTCAAATATAAAACATTATTTATTTTTATGCAATAATTTGAAATTGGCATTGACTTACACATCTTCATTAGAATACAGAACAGGCGAAGGAACAATATGATCGCTATCATGATTGAAATAAACAATAATTAAATTAATGAAACAAAATCAATAACAATAAATGTGGAAGTTGCAAAAACAAGAAACAAAGACAGAATATAATTCTCACTTTGACTCATCATTGCTTCTGCATGTAGTTCCAACAACAGGATCCATATGTACACCCACCTAGATTCTTCAATTATTATTATATAATTATAATCAGTATTAAGTATACCTCTTCAATAGGATCAAAATGCACGCCATCTTCAAAAACTTCCTGCTGGTTTGTACTGAAAAACTCAGAGCTGCAACCAAGATTCTGAGAACTAGTCCAACATAGTAGTTTAAAGTAACAAGACTATGGGTCTTACTTTTCACACATTGAAATATGGCTCTTCAGCTCAGCAATAGGAATTGCTTTTCCACATTTAAGACAATTCTCTTTAGGTGGCCCTATCAATGACTGCACAAAAATCAAGTGATATAAAAATAGTAACAATTACAACAATTTTAATTTTGTTTAGGCTTCTCATTTTAGACATTAAATCAAAATAATAGTAACAACAAAAATTAACTGAAAGAAAAACTTAAAGCAATTTATTCATAGTAAGTACTTCAATTCACTTACCTCATGATGGTTGTAACATGGTTCCAATGAAAGATTTCTTTGAAGGGGTCTGATGTATAATTTAGCGTTTCGGGCAACTGGTTTTAGAAATGAAGCCGTATAACCAGTGCTTGGTATTTCTATTATTGATAAAAGCTTCCCTCCATTATCAGGAATCTTCAATAGTTCAAAGCCTCCGGCTTGTTGCAATTTAGGGAAATCCAAAATTATTGCATCGTACATGTCTTGTGAGTCAGCATCACGTGAGACTGTTATTGTCTTTTCCCCTAAGCCAGCTATCTGTAAAGCTGCCCTTTCTTGTCCATTGGGTATAATAACTTGATCTCTTTTAGCTAAGCATACGTAAGTATGTGTCCAAGTAGCTGCTTTCTTTTCCTTACATTTAGCACTACTGCTTGACTGAGATGACTTACGCTTCCGACCAATTAAACTTTTAGGGTTCCAATGAAAGTTATAACTTGGCTGTGGAACTGGTATAGCACCAGATGTAGAAGATATAAATCTACTAGTAGTTGGCGTAGCAGTAGCAGGTACTGGACAAATACTAACTGGTTGAGTAACTGAGAATGAAACACTAGGAATAGTACCACTAGGCCCATGATCACTTGTTGGAGAAATATTAACAGCCTGTGTGTTAATCAGTTGACTGAGCTGATGGCCTGTATAAAGATATCATTTGTAAGTTGAGAGTAACACAGAGGTAGACACAGGCAATAACAAAATTTAAGCCCACTAATTTATGTATTTCTTGGCTACATGCAAACATATCATACTTTGATGACAATAATGAAAGTGAAATCCACATCAATCACTGAGTGATCCCATGCACCATAGCAATAATAATCCTTGAACTTATAAAATAACTTTTTGAGCAACTTTAGTCATTGTTAACACTATTCATTAGTGCTCATTATCAGTTATCGGTGTAAACACAAAGTGTATACTGTGTATGTAGCATGAATATATTTATAGTTTACTTTCCAGTTGACGCAAAGCCTCTTGAAGTACAGTTTGTAGCGACTTATTGGCTGAAGCTGGATCATTATTAAACGACATCGAACGAAGGAGGAAAAGAAAGAAAAGGTACGTTGTTGAGAAAAGGGGCCTTTTCATAAGGTCACTCACGTGGCATCATGGGTGCAAAGTGCAAATAACACATGCCATGCGCATGCAACTCAGCCCCGCCCCATTGAGCTAGCTACACCCACTCAATGGGGCAGGGCTGAATTTCTACCTGCTCAAACTTATGTTAATTTGCATCAAAATTGGCTAATTTTACTATAAGAAGTGTTATGCAATCGAAAAGGTAGCTTTTTAACAAAAAAAAAAAATTTTCGTTTTTGATTTTTAACGGGTGAAAAAACCATATCATTGGTGCTCCAATTACTTAAATGCTTGGAATAGGTGCAGGTTGTATTGCATTAAAAAAATTCACAAAAGAATGTCTAAAATGAATGAGATACAGAGCTAAAAGCATGATTTTAGCACTCTTAACCAGCCTTAACGCCCACTCATAGTGGGTGTGGCTGGGTATTTTACAGGCAAGAACTCAGAGTTTCTGCATCAAAATTCACCAATTTTCCCATAAACTATCCTGTATAGCTAGTAGTTAATGTTTAACTAGGAATGAAAGATAATTGCAAGTGGATATAAAATGGAGAGATTGACCCAACTTGGTCTTCAAGCCCAGTAAGTTTAGTTATTGGCTTTACTGCCAAAAAAGGAGGACAAATTGGCCACTTTTTATGTCTGCTTGCAGTTAGCTTTAATTTTTGCTTAAACATTTCCTAATAGCTATATAGAGCGGATCATGACAATATTGGCGAATTTTGACACAGAAACCCTGAGTTCTAGCCTGTAAAACCCAGCCACTCCCCACCTGAGTGGGTGTTACCTCTTTGGCTCAATGTCTTTATCATTGTTCACTTTTCAGTTACATTTTTTTCAGAACTCTAATTACTTTGCAGCACTGCTAGATAATGATTCCAATTGGCAGTCATATATATTTTGGGCATGTTACATGATCTTTTAAGTAAAAAAATGATGATAAACTTTTAGTTGTAAGCGCTAGCAGAAACATAATATGTGACTGTAAAAAGGACTACACATAATTGCTCTTGGTCTAATGGTTAGTACAATTTTTCCACTTGTTCAAAACATCAAATTGAATGTTGATGTTAAAGATTCACCAATATTAATATATTTACACCAGTTATATTACAATCTTTATTCTTTATCATGTCCTCTCTCTCTCTTGGTCATTTCTATCTCAATCTCTTTCTTTTCCCCTTGTCTGGTCCTATGCAAATACACAATAATGAGGAATAGTGAGGAAACTGAGATAATAATACAGGAACTCACAACTGACGACTCGGTCCTCATTTGAAGCAGCTCTAACCTCTAAATGAGAGTATTTCAGATCCCCACGTATACAAGGGCATTTATTATTATTTTTAATAGAAAAACTACCCGATAAACTTCATTAAAATGGTCCATAAGAAGAACGAGCTTAAGAACCATCACAGCGACGGCCATTGTTGTAATTAAGTTAGTCTATGATTTTATTGATTGCATACCTGCCACACCCATCTTTATTATAGTAATAGACTAATATTGGCACAAATCACCTCCCATATAGCTAAATCAATGCAACAAAACCTGGCTCAAAGGCACACCTTAACTGGGCAAAACAAGCAGCAAATGGAACATCAGATAAAACAGTATCAGAAATAACCAATGCAACCCAAAATAGGACAATTGTACAATCAAAAACATGAAAGTTAATAGACGAAAAAGGGGCGCAACAATGGGAGTTAATGAGATGATGTAGGTTGGCCAGGAGTGAAAAGGAGGAGCCCTGCCTTACAAATGAGGTACGGAACCTAGAGTCTGGCAGGGTATCTCTACAGTCCCAGGCCCAATGCTGGCATCTCTCACATGTGGCACAGGCATGCACACAAACACACGGCCATATTGCAAAGGAACAGCGGCCGTCGTTCCACAATAGACAAATTTGTGTATTCCTAGGCCCAAAATTCAGACAAATTGGGTGCCTGAGAAAGATCAACGCACATTCTGAGGGTTAGTCATCAAATCTTTGGCATAAACAACAAAACAACCTCGATCAAGGACGAAGACTAAGTGCAGTAGAAGCCATTAGACTAGGATGGAGGATACACAACTGCAAGAATGGGTCTATCACCGCCTATTGCCGAAACAAGCTTTCATAATCAAGCCAGTCCCGACCACCATGTTGTAGGGCTTCTCTCACTATCTGTATGGCATACATCAGACGATTATGAACAGTGTGGTCTGGGAACAACACAGGAAAGTATGTCAAATAATAGTACACCCACGATGGTAGCGAGAAAACTTTACAAAGGCGGGACCTGGAAGCAGGGACCACAGTGGGGAAGCACACTGCAGCAGCCTTAAAGTGATGAGACAAGGCAATGTTGTGCCCCAGGAGGTCTCGCATTCAATGCATTGTCCCTCCCAAATCCTTTGGACGAGTATAGCAGGCATGGCTTCAGAAGATAACGACAAACTGAGGCCCATCTGAGGTTAATAGCTGGTGATTGACAAAGGCTGGGAATATGGTGGCTGTGGGAGAGGGGCTGCCCCCAGGCAGGACTCGTAATGGGGCGAAAGGTACCACTGGCAGGGAGGGGGCAGAAGTGAATAGAAGCAATGTGGACACTGACGCTGGATGTGGGAGAAATCCTAAGACAAAGGGCCAACCTGTAGCAACAGAGTAAAAGACCCAGCAAGAAATGGAATGATGAAGGTAACAACACCAGTAGACAAATAAACAAATTAATGAAATAAAATAAAATAATATGGTATGAGTAAGATTCCAACCCAGAAACAAGATGGAGGACTAATGGTCCCACTGACAGTTATGCCACAACAACCTCAAACACCATTATAACAGCAGAAATAATGGCTGCATGGATAACAGCTAATGACACATGTCACACATCAAACCCATGGCAGCACATGCACTGCTAATGACAATACACACGGATAGCCCCCAACCTAACAAAATTGGGGCCAACTAGGAGTAAATGAGGACACACCAGACGAGCTACATGCTAGTGCTGAGGTTAAAGCAGGTTTCGGGAGCCCAGGAGTTGTATGAGAACAGATGGGGGTGGCTGCAAGGCCTGAAAATGGCACAGGAAGAGGAGTGGAGACATTGTCTAAGTGACAACGCAAGTCCTTAAGGATCATGTCCAGGAACACAGAATATTCCCGGCTACCAGGATCAGAGTCAGAGACAGCCACTGCGGCCCCATCACTCAAACGAGTAGCAATAGCAGCACTGACTATAGTGACATTGTGTCTTGAACCTCAAGCTTGACCTCTGACATGACTGCGGCCACGAGTCTTCGGAATGAACAGAAAGAAAACCAAAATAATTAAAAGTATACCGAAGAATAAATGGCAGCGAGGGTAGCCAACTCACAATAACTGGAAGGTCTGACGTGCGCATGCATTGGGACAAGTGGCAATTGGGAGTGGCCCCTTCTTATTAAATATCTTCCAATGCCCACATCTAAACTACACATAGAATTAAGACTGGAACAGCTACAGGATTGTAGAAAGATGAACACTCTGAGCATACAGCTGTTTGAGCATTTAAGAACCTGTTTCAAGACTTGTAGTAATTTCACTTGTGATCAGTATAGTAGATTATTACTTTAGCATATCTAGTCAGTCTCTCCTAAATGTTGTAATGCCTTAACAATGGTGATAATAATATAAAGACTATTGTTTGCTTAAAGGCAATGAGTGTCACAATTGCAAACAAAAAAAGACCGGCGTTACAATAATAAACGTTTTAAAAAAAACCAAAACTACAGCATAAACAAGCGTAACAGTGTAAAAATATTCCTATAATTGTTTTCACCACTTTGCATGTACAGCAAGATTCTTATTAAGACTTATGAAGGTCCTCTCTTCCTTCTAATTCTTCCAGAAAAGACTTTGGACAGTATCTCTATGTTCTTTCGCTGATAGAAAGCTCATAACTTTGTCCCATGTGTAAACCGCCATTTTGTTTGCCGTAAACACACCCACTTACATAGCGTGGGCGGGTGGTTGCTAAGGCTTGTTATTTCTCCAATACAACGTGTATAGAAGAAATGTAAGTGTTGACATACAAATATATATATATCGCACGAGGGTGAAATCAATTATAGGACGACCTGGGGGCGTAGCCCCCAGGTCGTAAAAATTCAGAAAACAAGGTCAAGTAGGATTCCAGAGTATATTAGTAAAGTGGGATACAAAACAACCGATGACAAAATAAAATTGATATCCTAGTCTCGCAACATTTTTTTATCTACATTGCAAAATGATTCATAATTCTTAATGGATGACATTCGAAGTACAGTTTAGAGTACAATTTGCATCGCGGAATTTAGATATTGATGTCATAATTTTGAATGGTCATTCAGAATTTTACCTGTCCTTGTTTGAATTATTTTTTTTGTACAATTTGCTCTAAAATCCCACTTAACTTTCTTGTTTAGGGATGTTACATAAATATCAATACCCAAAACTAAAAATGAACAAGGGCGAGATTCAGAAATAGAATTCCTTCATGAATTTCTTGTGGCTATTCTAACACAACAAAGTCCCCACATTATCTATAGTAAAATGGCTTATAGAAACATTGTGTCACTCATAAGATGGCTCTCTACAATTTTTTAATTATTTGGTTATAAAACCTATCATAATGATCCTTTATCAAATAGTCTATGCGAAAGCATGAACTGTGATTAAGACTCTACTGGCTTTCATTCAATATAGGTTTCAGGTTAGGGCTACCATGGTGATGTGGCCAGCAGTAGTTTAGCATTGATAAAAGGTTTGTGTGATTACAAGAATGTGCTTGCTTCACATTATTTGATTTCACAAAGTACACACTATTTGCCAATTTCATTAAGGAAGCAATAGTATTTACTTTCAATTTAATTGTATTATACTTTCTCTGAAGAATATGATTCCTGCGTTGTACAATTTACGAAGTAATGGTGGTAAAAAAGATTTTGTCAATAGTGAAGGTATCATGTGAGCCAAAAATAGACAAACTGGGAAGGTCTTTATGTAAAATACTTTCAAATGTGAGAGATTCCTTGATACAGCTCAATGTATGACCTGCAAGAAAATGCAGGGAAGCATGAGTTTAAATATAGGTTTTTAATTGATTAAATGCATTCTTCTCCAGCAACAATACATGGTGTCTGCTGCATTAGAGCTGGCAGATTTTCGAACTGATGAGTATCTAAAGCAAAGTCATTGAAAATAGATCTGAGAAAGCCAAAATAGACAGCCTTGGAAGGTCCTTATCTAAAATATAGTACATTGTGAGAGATTCCCCGATGCAACGCAATGTATGACCTAATGCAAGTAAGGTATAGGTTCTTTATGGATTATCTGCATTGTTTTGCAGCACCGATACATGATGTCTGTTGTAGAAAAACAGGCAGATTTTCAGTTTGAAGAGTATTGAAAGCCCAATGTTTAAAAATTTATCTAAATTGCGCATTGATAGAAATACCTCACTGGGAGCGTTGTGATATTGTTTTGTCGCCAATAAACAGCGCCCCAATAGCAATTGCTTGCTTAACTCATTGATATTTTTGGCCCCAGGTTTAGTGGCCCCAATTGCAAGATTTTGCCCAACTCAAAGATCTTTGGGCCTTCAACTTGGTAGTGCCAATTGCTAATTATGTCCTAGTTCAATTATGCAAAAAGGCCTACGACCCCAGCTTCAATAATATCCCAGACCAATGGAAAGCCAAATGTTTCAAAATTGAAATAAACTGGTGTATTGAATATAGCTTACTTGTGGCATTGTAATACCATTTTGGAAATACATTACCTGCCAATAACTACAGTATTGGCCATTTTTACACTTTCCTGGGCCGTGAAACCATTTACTGGCCCTTAAAACAGCTTGAAGTCGGTGTAGAATTAAGCAGCTGCAGCAGCACTCTAGTTGACCCCCAGTTACAATTTACTTCTCCATGACATGAGCACCAGTGGCCCCAGTTACAATTTACCATCTCAAATGGAAAGCCTGGGGACCCAGATACAGTTTACTGCACCATGATTGGAGAGCCAGGGGACACTGAACTATTTTTTAATAAACGGACCGTGACTGGGCATGTGCCTACCATTCCCACCAGGCATGCTTAAAGGGTAAGTACAGTGAATTTTTGCAGAATCTTTTCATTGGCTTGGTATGATTGCCTCAGTGTAATATTGATGTTTTCCAACTCCCAGTGGCTACAAAATTTTTTTAACTGAGATATGAGCCTTGAAAAACGCTCATTTTTGTTAATTTCTGTCAATGAGCGCAGGTAAACATGACATCAAAATAGCAAAAAAATTTGCCTACTTGTAATATTATGACATTTTCTTGCGGTTGCATGCTTAGAGTAATGAAGGCTAATGCTTCCAATCTTAAAATTAGTGCTATTGCATTACTAGGAATGAGAATAAAGGATTGTTTCCCCCAATAGAAGAATGGATTTAACTGCATTAAGCCTCCTGTGACTACATGTTTAGCCACACCTACCACAGGAACTATCAAAAAATTAGCACTTCGAAGGGTCATTTCTCAGTGAAAATTATTTTTCAGACAATGGGAGTTGGAATACCACATTTTGCCAAATAATTGCCCTGGCGTTTATTTCTTTAAAGCAAAACTTCGTTGAAAAATGTGACCTCGAGCAGGAATCAAACCCTTAAACTCGGGGCAAGTCAGGCAAGGATGTAACTATTAAGCACTTTGAAGCTATCTAAACAGTGGAGCATTATTTTGGTAGAAATATGCATATCTATAGCTAGAATATATTAGTAACACGCATTTATTTGGACCAGGTGTTTATACGGTAAAATACGGTACATCATTACTATGGTAAGACAATCATATTAAGCCAATAAAAAATTCACCGAAAATATAACACACCATT
>NW_003546284.1:178076-180768 GCF_000090795.2 Amphimedon queenslandica | reverse complement strand
ATAAGGCATAGTCTGTTGTGATAAGACTTAGCAAGACCTTTCTCTTGTTTCATAGCTATTTCTACTAGCTTCACAGGCTTATCTAGAAAGACCATGTCTAGGCTGAGTACTAACCACTAACATCCATAGCAAAGATTAGACTGATACGAACAACTTGGTGTTGTAAAGAACAGGACAGAAGATCAAGCAAGCCTTTTAAACTTCTCAAACAAATAAATCATAGCATAGACCTTCCTTACAAATGGACTAGCATTTCCACTTGTAAGTATGAACTTCTAGAAAGCTTTAGAAGTCTCCAAAAGACTCACTTTTGCAAAAAATAGGATTTTTTTTCTTGTGCTTAAACAGAGGTCTTGTACCAGTCTTCATTTTTCCACGATTACTCATTGCTATGGTAATTGTCAAATACTTCATTAAAAATGCATGACCGCTCAATGTATTGCAATATCTGCACCTGTTGTTTTGCCTAGTCTGACCCAAAAAGATATTGATTTGTAAATATAAACTGTGACTCATCTTGTGTTGGAGTCAGATCATCAATTGCTGATTTGTTTCCCTCACTAGAGATGTATTAATTTAGCATTATCATGGCAAATCAGCCTTGAGGATGTGATTAGTGCCTTTCTTATATTTTGTACCGTCATCTCATTAGAACCATCGAGGATAGCAGTTATGGGAGCCACAGTATCCAAACCAAATGTCTGGAATTTGACTAGTCAATTATCTGCACTCTGGGCAGACTAGGGAGCAACAATTTTCATTTCTGAATCCAATCTCGGTGGTATGGCTGCATCAACTTTAGGAAGCTTGAAATAAGTTGAGGTACACTTCCTAGTCTCACTTGACATGCGCTGTGTGCAAGAGTCAGTGAAAAGACAGTGAGTCTCCTCCAAAACTTCCAAAAGTAGCTAAAATTTTTGTTCTCTTCCAACAATTATAACTTAGTTTTGTTATTACAAAAGAACAGCTCCCAAAAATCTTGTCATGCTCGTTCCATAGATTTCTAGAACAGCTACGGCAATTTTCAACCTTCGTCAACTTACCTTGAGCTTTGTTCTTCTGTTTCAAGTCTTCAATATCTGTTGTTAGTCAGAAAGTCTGCTATTTTAACCTTTAAATTTGTCCAACATGTTTTTGAAGACATAAAATTACAAGCTTTTGTATGAGAGCTAAGAAAAAGGGTGAGGAAAATAGTTGAAGCTGGAGTTTAGATTGGTACGCAAGTGGGTAGATGGGCAGACCAAAAAATATTAAAATGAGTTATTTGAGTACAAATTAGCTGTAAGTTAAGGAATCTGGTCAAACATTGTTGATATGTCAGACTGCTATGTCTTAAAATTTAATCAGTGAATATGTATTAGATGTTACACCTTACTGGAGGTCATACACAATAACTATATTCATAAGATAAAGGCGAAAGTAGGGTAATAACTTGTCCATTTAGAAGCAATGCAGAACAAAGGTCACCAAGCACTGATAGTGGATATTCAATAAATATCATTGTACATCAGCTATCCTAGGGAAAATGGATATTGCCCTAGGGCTGGCAGAAACACAATATCCACTGTTAACCAATCGCAATAACTTCGATCTGTATGGCTTTTATAGAATAATACTGCTGCCCTATGGCTGGCAGATACACAATAAATATCCACCATAAACGATGCGCGGAACCTTTGATGCTTTCATACAATAATATTCCATACGTTTATCTTCCCATGTAAAAGGTGAAGAAACCTAAAAAGTATAGCACTCTACTGTAAGTACTGTAAGTAACTATATCTGTTTAAGGAAAACTATATTCAATATTTCTCAAGGGTTCCTTTTAGAGGAACATACTACACTTAGTCATAATTTTGTACTAATCACTTTGTCATTTTTTTGTACTGATCCAGAAGTGTTGCTAGACCCCAGAGTAATCACCTAGGTTCCAAAAATGTCAATTAGTGTGATGTAAGTATATGTATGACTTACAAAAATGCCTAAAGTCTCTTTAAAATACTTTATCTGTAGGTATTCTGTATGAAGACCCACAAACGGTTTCATTAATGAGCAAAATTTACCAACAAAGGATGTAATGCATCATGGGTCAATACCACATGCTCTAACATTTCTTTCAGTCCTCCACTCTGCAACAGTTAGTAAGTTTTCATACTGCAATTTTGACATTCCTCATATTCATGTTATTGGCAGTAAATGTCAGCTTTCTGACCTCAGACATCTTCAAATACACATCATATTAGATCATCTTACGTCTTCAGCCAAATATTCAGGCTCAGTATCACTGTGAGTAGTCAGTGTTGTCATTTGTGTGGTCACATTGGTTCTTCTCAATACCCAAAATATAGGTAACGGTATCAATACAAGGACTGTGATTCATAATTGGAGACCCTGCAGACAATTACAAGTCAGGAGTACATGATGGGTCTGTGACGAAAAATATGCTCCTCAATCGCAAATTGGTCCGGGGTCAATTTTTGACGGGAGAAAAACTCGTCCTCGCGCAGTACAAAATTGGTCCCCCGTAGCGCATCCGCACAATAGCCACAATTCGCTACCGTGCAGCACAGGCGCTTAAACTCTCTCCACTGACTAAGTCAGCCAAGAAGATGTCCAGTGATCAGGACGCTAGTCTAGCAGCCAAGTCAGCGGAAAAACTAGACAGCGAGAAGACCTTTTTAATGCAGTGGCA
>NW_003546284.1:166359-177898 GCF_000090795.2 Amphimedon queenslandica | reverse complement strand
TGTTATCTCTTCATGCAGCTAGTGAAATATATTGCCTCAAGAAATAAGCAGGTGAGAATGGTAACAGCATGCCACATTGATCCCACTTCTGGGCATCTTGGAATTAAGAAAACATACAATGGAATTGCTGTAAGATTTATATAGAATGCTGAATTATGAAATGTGCAGAATGTCGTAAGTTAAGCATTTATGATTGAAAGTTTGAAAATGCCGGCCGTTGCAGGTATCCTCATGTGATGAATGTCTGTGTGTTAAAAGATAAAATTGTTACTGTTAAACCTAGACGTCATCCTGTTCCTGTACATAGCCTGTGGCACCACATAGGAATTGATTTTATTGGTCCAATAAGTCCAACATCAAGAGTGGCAATCGTTACATATTAGCAATTTCTGATTATTTTACTAAAAGGGGTAGTGCATTCTCATTACCAACAAAGGAAGCATGTGGTGTTGCTGACACACTATTGAAAGTTAGCGCTGCCATTTGCAATGCATGTCATTTTTAGTTCATATTTTGTAGTTATTTATGACAGTGGGGCTACCTAAAATTATAACAACTGACCAAGGAAAGGAGTTTTAAAATGTTTTAAATTGTGAGCTGATGAAGCAACTCAATATAAAGCACCATTTATTAACCCCATATCACCCACAAGTTAGTTTAGTATCTATTATTACTTTAATTATGATTAAGATTACGCAAATGGACTTGATGAACGTTTCAATCTGACTTTTCAGAGGATGTTAGCTAAGTATTCAAGTGGAAAGTCTGAAGATGCATGGGATGAATGCATAGATTCGCGTGCATTTGCTTACAATACTTCCTGGTACATTTTTTAAGTGTAGAGCATTTTATTTGTGCATTGTCATTTATTTTTCTCAGACATGAGTCTTCCTTATACAGTCAATTTGAAGTAATGTTTGGAAGAAAAGCCATACTTCTGATTGATCCCAAGGAGGGTCCTAGTGTTCCCATGAATCAGGATGAGATAGCTGAAGCTTTAGAAGTAATGACTAACAATTGAATAGATATTTTTGAAAATGTAAGTGAACACACAAAATTTATTTGCAGCAAAATATAGGGGCTATTATACATATACAGAATTTGATTTACATTATTTCATACACATGCATGGTAATGCATGTAGGTGAAGGAAAATATTGCTAAAGCTCAAAATAAACAAAAGAAGTTATATGATACGAAACACAATCCTTGCAAGTTTAAGGTATGCTAATGTTTATTATTATAATTAACTTAAGTACTACTAATCATGATTTAGATTGGGGCTTCTGTACTAGTTAAGGATTTCAGAAGGAAGAAGTGCAGAAGGGGAAAACTTGACGGCAGATGGTTGGGGCCATTTTATTGTAGAAGACTGTGCAAAGGATTTTATCGCCTTAAAAATAGACAAAAGATTATTAAAGGATTAAATGGTGCGCACCTTAAGATCTACAAATTCCCATATAACATGTCAGAAGATAAGCTCCAGGTTGAGGTAATTAGTTCTTTCACACTCATTTAATTTTAATACATGAACATGTATAATTGTAGCAAAGTGAGGAGACAAGTAATTGTGATTTTTACAACTAAGTTTTATAACAAATAAAACTTTTAAGGAAGATCTGCAATTCAAAGAATTTCATGACGTTTAATTTTTAATATTCTTAAAACTTTAATTTATTACATTATAGGTCAGTGACCCTCCACTCCTTCCTCCATTGATGAAAGTAAGCACAAGTGCATCTGATGATGATCTGCAACCCATTAGAAAGAGAAGGAAACAAATAGTGCAGAAAAAAGTAATTGAGGTTTGATTTGACTCTTCATTATAGTACACAATAATTGCATGTAGGTCAAAAATCATGCAATCCCTCTGTGGGGGAATATTAGCTCTTCTGCTTCTTGTAGGGGCTGTGATGGCTGCTATTGCTGGCTGGACGCCTTCTCTCTTCTCTCAGTACAACAACAACGGTTCTCTCCTTTAACAACAAAACTTCACGCATGCGTAGTACACAAATTAAACTTAATTAAGTGACATGAATAATAATAATCTGATGATAATCTTTCCCAACACACTCTACCACGTTGACTGCAGTGGTCAGTCAAAATAACACTAAACACACATTAATGATTATAATACATGTACAATAGTTATAGTAATGGTTAGTTAGTTCTCACAAAATCTTGCTAATATTATGTCTCGAGCTTCCACAGCGGCGATTCCTCTCAGTCATGTACTCTTGCGGTTACCATCTTCAATCACAGTTCTTTCACGATCATCTTCCTCTTTCTCTTCTGACGTATCTACTGTGGGATCAGTACTCTCCTTATCAGGGGATTCTTCTATCTCAGGAGATTCCTCTACTTCAAGGGGAATTAGTTTCTGTACAGGATGCTTCCATAGAGTAGATGGCTTTCCTCTTGATAGCAATCTAACTTCACCGCCACTAGCATTCCAATCAGCTCCCGTAATGATCTCTTCCCAGCTTCAAGAAACTCTTTGCTTGCTCATCACTATGCACAATCACAACATCACCAACTTTGAGGTGGGGTTAAGTTATGACATCATATTAGTCAAATCATTAATAAAAATGGCCACCAGTCTGTATTTCCTGACTATTGTTTATTTAGCTGTTTCATCCGGTGAATGCAGGCTCTACGAAGTTCTAAAGCTTGCAATCGTGGCAAAAGAAAGGCAAACACTAAATCAAGTTTGTATGTAGTAAATGCTGTTGTGATACACTGATGGTAGAAAGTCAACAAAACTTTGTGAGATTGCAGCCAATTTTGCTAAACTTAAAAATTTTTGCGAAATGATGCAACATACGTCAATAGAAAATAATATTATAAACACAATGATATTACTAAAAATTAAAGTACTCTCATCATGTTCAAGAATTCTTTACTCAGTTTTCATCCATTTTACAAAGTTTAGTAAAGTTTATTGCATCTCACTATTGAGAAAAAAATTGAAAAAATTATGTATTATAGAAAATGTATAAAGAAAACAATTTGTGTTCCGAAATCTAAATTATGCGTTCAGCCCGTAGTACCTTAAGTGACATGAATAATAATAATCTAATGATAATCTTTCGCAACACCCTCTTCCAAAAATGTAACCTCACACAGAAACATCACACAACAGTACTTCTTTTCTGGTCATTAGAAGAAAAAAGGAACAGATTTTTAAAGATGAAAATGAAGTACAAAGTTTAATTGTTATACTTTTTATTCACAATAATTTGTAGGTGTGCAATGAACATTCATCTACATTCATCAAGTTAAGCACAGCACTAATATTAAGTACTACATTAGCTGAATCACTGATATCAGAAAATTCTGAGGTATGTAATGAACATGGTGCAATAAGTACTTGGGTGAAAGGGATTGGTGAATACAAGCATTTTGGAATTGTGTGTAAAAGTACAAAATATTTTTGGGATCTAACCCGGTCCTCGAAGCTCCACAATCTAAAACATAATTGTAGGATGTGTATCTTGTTTTTGTGCCAGTAATTGCTTTACTCCCACATGTCTATACCACAAATTAAAATAATAGTAGTCAGCTTTAGTGCTTTTGCTCATAAGTGCATGTTTGAGTTGAGCATTACTTTTCCAATCACTTCAATCATGTTATAGATTTATTAGTACGTAAATACATACAGGTAATTAGCAATACCAGTTTGATCTCACTGAATGGAATACTCTTTAGTACAATGGTTGTCAATTGTGGTTTTATTGCACCATTCTTTCCTGATGTCACTTGTCCAGTTTCTCCAATTAAGAAGCAAAGTGTATAGGTAAACGCACATGTACATTAAGTTTAGATTATTCTTTGCTTATAGAGACATTCATGTATGCATTTTATTTGTTCATTGTATATTGAAGCAAAATGATTCAAAAGTTATAATATGTGAAAATGAAGCGCATTGCTTTTGTTGATAACAACTCTGGGAATAATGATACTGACATCCATATTCCAAACATTTACATATAGATTTCACCAGTTACAAAGCCATGACCAAAGCACCACATTGTTCGACTTGAACCTGTTAAAGTAATACCAAAGCTTTGTACTTAAATTGATGTACATGTATTTTTGTTGTTTCCATGTAGGCACTGTGACAGAACCAGATAAAAGCTATTGCTTTTAAGAAAAGACAGAAGAAAATAGAAGTTACAAAGGGCTCTGCTATAAAGATGGATTTGGTCACTGAGAAGTCTCCTGAAAAGGGTAGAAGAGTACATTATTTATCTAAAACATGGGTTAGAAAACCACTAACAATGGAAGACAAGGATGTGTTACTGAAGGGCAAAGTTTGAATGATCGCGCCTACTTGTTGCTGGACAGGAGCTTATTAAACAAAAATATGAACAGAAATACGGATTTCAAAGTGTTGTGTTAGGTCTCATTGGCTTTCGATGTATTGCAAAGAAAAGAATTTGTTCAAGTTGGGAAACATTTTGAATTATGATACCATGCATGTGCAATTGTCTCAACAATAACATTTATATACATGTAAATGCACGTAATTGTTATAGTTACTGTTTTTTAATTTTTCAGGTATCATAAAAGGGAAATTTCACTGGGTAACTGTTTCGACAGTTGGTTGTAAAGGAAATGAAGTTGGTATGTGTCCATCATTAACACATGAATTACAAGAACAAATTGGTGTTCTGTTACACACTAGAAACCAATCAATTGTTTGAAGGTGTACTATTGTTCTTGTACAATTCAAAGAATTTTATAATATTTTACAGGTACAGACAATGTCCAAGTTGGATCAGTGGATTGTGGTGTTTTTGTACTTGCCTTTGCCAGTGTTTCGGCTAGTGGTCGTCATCCAAGCAGTCATCAATTGTTTGAGGTGTACTATTGTTCTTGTACAATTCAAAGAATTTTAAAATATTTTACAGGTACAGACAATGTCCAAGTTGGATCAGTGGATTGTGGTGTTTTTGTACTTGCCTTTGCCAGTGTTTCGGCTAGTGGTCGTCATCCAAGCAGTCACCATTTTGAGCAGCAGTTAATAAGAGGTCATCCGGAAAAGTGCATTGCAATAGTTTCTTTTAAACCTTTTCCTGTCAGGAAGTTAGGCAGACAGAATAACAAAGTTCGTCTGATGAGAGAAATTGCTATATTTTATGACTGTAGAATGCCAGAAATCTTTTCAAAGAAATAATCAACTGCACTTCCGGCCATGAATGGTATCATCTGTTTACTTGCATCCCAAGAAAAGCTTTAAACATTGACAAATGGATTTGTAATTCATGTAATATTGCTAAACCGTGATTCTCTTACTATAATAGACATGTGATTTGTTATTTTATTGCTGGACCAAATTTTGCATGCTAATTTTTATCCTAGACCAAAGTATTGTAATATCATTTTGGTTCAGGACTAATTTTTGCAGTCTAACTATGGACCATATAGGTGGACCAGTTTTTGTCAGCTAGGACCACATTTGTGTTGCTGAATTTGAGTCCTGGACCAAATTTTTATTGCAAAAAAATACCCTGGACAACATCAGTCTATGCAAATTTTGGTCCTTGGATTGAGTTTTATGGGGACCATTTTTTCATGAGAGGTCAACTGTTTGGTGAACAGGTTCAATATTTAGTTAAACAGTTGCTAAAACATAAAGAAAGCAACCAAAAATGACAGATGCATCTTGCTATGGGACTAAGAGACTCTTAAAGTACTTATACAGTTCCAAACCATTTTTCCACAAGTCACAATTTAGTTATAATGCAGTAGTGTAGCTTAGAAATTTTATCAGAAATATAAAGTAGCAACAATGAACAGTATTTACGAGATTAAACAATACAGCAAGTGCATATACAATGTCGAGCAATCAATTAGAGCTTTCCTTATTTCCACAAGTGAAGAAAAAAGGAAGAGAGCCTAGACCATGTCCACTTTTCTTCACTGATTTTCATGGTAAAGAAGGCATAAAAACACGGAAACACGACGGTTTGACTTTGTAAATGCCTTATGTAGGTCCTATTCCAGGTATCCTGTAGGTTTTAGGCTTGTTCTCTCAACATTAACAGAAATGGGAGAAAATGCGCTCCCTGTCTTAGTTGCCTCGAGACAGCGCCCACTTGATTTCTCCATTGCTTTCTATGGCGGGTGATAGGCAGTACGTTTTCCCTTTTTTCTAGGCGCTTCATATTCTTTTCAGCCAGTTGTCAAAGCTCTTTGGACTCTTCATACATCAAAGAGTAACATATCTGTTTGATATTTTTCAAGCGCTTTGTGTATGAGTGATGCAGCAAGCCCTGTTTGTTGGCTTACAACACCACGATCGTTTCTCTGTAACTTAGTAAAGCCAAAAGCTAGTAGCTTATTACAGTGGAAACTGTATAAAGGTTAGATAAGGCTTACAATCTCTCTACTTTGCCTGTAAAACAGGTTTAAAAACTTTGATACATATAGAAAGGCATGTGCAGCTATATTCATGGGTAAGCGTCAAAGAGTTACAGCAGTGTGTAACCATAGTATTTTATAGGCAGTAGCCTATTTGTAGGATTGAGGTTGATTTTTAAAAATGGCAGCAATTTTTATTATAATTATTTAAACACTTCTATTTTATAATGTACAGCCTTATAAATGGCATAGATAAGCTCTCCTTCACTGAGCAATTCTCCTTGTACCTTTAATGTGGACTATAATGCATTTCTGGAGAACAGGCCTAAATTTAAATTTCTACATAATTCTTCAGACTCTTTCTTCTTTTTTCATCTTCAATGCATTAGATAATTATTTAATTTTGAGAACTGCTCAAGTTGGCATGTACATCATTCTTTTGTGCTTAGGTCAAGGACAACAAAGGTAGTTTCAAAAAGAAGCAAAGAGAAGGAGCAAATGGATCACAAAATCCAGCTGCAGACACCGCGTGGGTTTGTAGTTTGACACCATTTTAATTTATGCGCATGTGATCAGCACGAACCTAACCACACAATCATAACTGAATGGAACTTATCACATTATGAGAAAAGAATGAAAACAAGTAAATAAAAGAACATCAATAATGGGAAAATCGTAGGATTGATTCAGGAAAAAGTAGGGAAACAAGAGAGAACTTGCAAACTGAGGTGGTAAAGTATCCTACACCACTGCATCAAAAATGAAGGCTTAATATCGTGCCATCATAGTTAGCTGTGAGAATAATTTGCTATGCCTTTGGGTAAAACTCTTCATGCAATTGGTGTAGGATTTCTTACCACTCCAGTTTACAAGTACCCAGTTGTTTTCTTTTTCCCAAATCAATCCTAATATTTTCAAATTTTTAATGGTTTCTTATTTACTGGTTTTGTAGGCTGTAATCACTATACTTGTCTCACCACACCCCTTCGCTACCTGTCGAGAAAGGGTCTGGGGACACTGCTATTTCAAACTTGTGCATCTTTTTTTATGACATTTAGCAAAGGTTGGCGGGTGTCAAGTGATAATTCCATGACGATGGGCGTGACAAAAGTATAAAACACGCCCTTTGGAAATGCCCTAAAAGACGTGTTGACTCGTGGAACTACCATTGAGTGCTGTCTTTGTGCCTCTGCTCTTCCTTCTGGCAACAGATCTTATTTAAAATCTAAAGAAGAGGAAATAAGCGTTTTAAATGTTCTAAAGAAGAGGTACATCTTTTCTATCGATGAATTGCAGACATTTCTGAAGGAAAAAGTGATTTTCAGACGTGGAAAGTGCCAGAATAACCTAACTAGATTGTTGAAGCTGCAAAAGGAACTATCAGAAGTTGAAGGTGTTCTATTTGATACATTTGGAGGCTTGATTTTAACTGTGGTATTGCTACATTTTGTGTGCCTCAGAGCACTGAAGAAACTTTTTGTCCTGAAGAGGCTAGAAGTGCCAATTGTCTGTTGCCCTGTACTCCCAAATCACGTAAATATAGAACTTCATCTGTTGGTGTAAGCAAGTAGTAATTATTTTTGTCATATTTATTACTTTAATGCAGGTTGTTTCTCATGGGAAAGGAAAAGGCTGTTTCAGCCAATTACCAGCATCATTACGTAGTATAGGCAGATCTTTAGGACGAAAGAACAGAAAGTCCATTGTCAGGCAGGCATTAAAAGATCAGAGAAAAAATCTATGGCAATAAAGATGGTGGGCGATATCTTGCGTAACAAATTGCGGATATTATGTCGAGCTGATACATGCTTTTGTGACAAGAATGTTTCTGCTCTTGAGCAATTGAAGTGGGACAGATTTGCTAGAAACTGAAGACCTGCTCACCATCTTTATATACTCTACTGCACAAAGCCATCAATGAAGCTGGGCTGAATCACGATGTTGCTATTGTTATGAGTACTGCATTACTCCTGAGGAGTCACAGTACAAGAGCTAATACAGAACAGAGGTTAATGTCTACACTGTTATATGCCAGTCATGCTCCCAAGCAGGTTTGTGTGTTATAGTAATAACCATGGACTAATAAATCATCTTGCGTTTTTTCCAGTTATATATGCGTCTCTCTAAAGTTAGAATTTGAGTATTGCACAAAACAACTATTCGCATTATTGACAAAATTTGTACTGATTTTGATAGTCATGTAAAAATTGGTGCAAAGACATAACTACAGCATTATTGGGTCAACAGAGCAGGTATGGAAAGAGCATTGTATGAAACATACGTGGTGAGACTAGAACCATAACTTTTAAATTTACATCAACAGGTCTCTACCAATATCAGAATGTAACTCTGAGTGGACTTCCCAGACTGAAAGTGTAACGCAACTGGATACTACAGAGTATACTGCTAATTGTGAGATGGTTATCAAACCAGACGAGTCGTTGTCAGATGGCTCACAATCTGACAAGTTCACCCAATCTTCAAATGATCTTTCTTCTGTATTTTCTTTACCAAATTCAGATTTGTCAGGACTGCCTTATTCAGATTTGCCATCACTGTCTCCGTTTGAGGATGCTACTGACAGTACATGCATTCCTACATGTACATGCAATATTGTTGGTAACAATGTCAATAAGCATGTACGGCCATGTCATGAAACTACTGACAGACACTCTTCTCTTCATTATTTTCATTCAATTGCTGTCAAGGATAGAGTTGAGGTTTGACTGGTAAGTGCTCCTTACCAGATATTTCTAGCTTCGACAATGATGCATTGTTGCCCATGACTGAAGGCAATGCCACAATATTGGATAATTATGCCATTATTGCTGCAAGGATTATCCAGAACAAAATTCCATTTTAAAGACAATGTTCCAAAAGTAACACATCACATCTCTCACATTTATTCAAAAGAAATGTCGAAAAAGTCAGATATGCATACATTGTCCATTGGTCCAATTTATAACCACCATTAAATTTTACAGGTGCCCTTACTAGTGCTGTTTCAGAACGAAATAGTACTTGAGGATATGGTCGAAATTTTGTCACAGCTGCAGCAATATGTGCGACGAGATACAAAGATGAGATTTTGAATGAAACATCGAATGAAACTTATAAAGTTTACCTTGATCGTTTTCACTACATATTATTTGGGGGAGATCAATTGACTGTTGAGAGAGTTAAGGGAAGTAATGAGACTAGAGGTCTAGATAGATTAGAGGTTATATACCCGTAATAGAGGACTGGCATGCTAAAGTTGCTTTTTTCAAGTTATGTGATACATTAATTTGAGTGTATACAATTACTTATAATAGCTGACAATCTTATGTCTACTAATGTTTTATAGAAACTTCTTTTAATTATCTAGGCTATATGGAAACTTCTATATAAGACATTAGGAACCGACAGCTATACACTGTATCATCTTCGAACGTATTAATGAGGAGTGTAACTAAAAAAATTAAAAGTGACCCTCAGCATGTGAGAAGTTTTTCATTCTTGTACTCAAAGCACATTACTGTCTATTGCATTGACTGCATTCAACTTGGATTCATTAGATGGATCACCTAAGTATTCACAGTTTAACCCTTTAACACCAAAATTAATTTCGGAATAAAAATAATTTTCTGGTGGTACTAGTTTAGCAATGCATATCTCTCAAGATCTTGTCCTGCGAGACTTGAAACTTGCTAGCAGCCTTTATGGGATGTTTATCCTTAGATAGAAGTATAATAGTAAATGAAGCAGCATAGAGCAATGCAGCGTCTATTGTAAAGATACTCACCACTTTTTTCAACTTGATGGACTTGGCGAAGGGAAAGAGAGGTTTGTATCATGTTAAGCAGGACTTAGTAGGCAGGATATGGAAGAATTCAGTGGAGAAGATGCTACGAGTAGAAATGCTATTGTGACTCGTCAAGGAGCCATGGTTGCTAAGCCGTTGCTAAGCATAATGTAGCCACACCTACCACTTTTCCTTGTTGAAATGTTATGCAAAGCAGCTCTCTCGAGTCGTTTGCCTTTTCTACTCACTTCTAGAGGATTTCACAAGCCAAAGGTGAGTCTAAACATTGTCTTTTGTTGTTGTCATTTTCTATGTGACTTACCTCAGCCGCTGATAGTTTTGAACAGTTTTGGTCACGCTACTGGACTTTTCTACCTATATACAGTGTATTTAGTCTTTGACAATGTTATATGTGTTAGAGAGATGAAAGGAGAGCTTTTTAAAGGTATCTGGAATGTTATATTTGCATGAATAAAAAATAAAACAACAATTATACTACACCATCTCATGTTATTGATGTACAAGTACGTCTATTGGTGTTAAAGGGTTAATAAGGAGAATTTTCTAGATGCTTCATCATCTGACCGGAAGAATTTTTTTGTCTTCAGTGAAATCCCTTTTATCTGACAAAATTGATGCATGTAAAATTGGAAGAGTTGTCAGTGAAGTTGATCGAGTATTTGTGTATTGGAAAGAACTACTATCTTTAGGAATGCATTACCTTGAGTTCATAGATTCAGTTAGAGAAGGCCATGGTTTACGAATCCTTAAATGTTGGATGTATCTCATGCTACTCTTCAAGACTACAAACAATAGGAAATATGCACTCCAAAGAGCAACTCTTTTAATGCAATACTACCATAGGCGGCGGCAGGGTCTGGCATGGACGGGCAATGCCCGACCAAAAATTTTGACCGGAAATGAAAATTTAATTTATGACCTAATTTTTAGTCATGAATAATTATCATAGCTAGCAAGAGTCTTTTTTGCTTTCCTTTGTCAACAACCCTCTTAGGAGGACCAGGACTAGCACTTTACAGGTTGAATAGAGTTTTACAGATGAGACAAGGGGCCTTTTAGGCATATTTTTATGGTATATGATATTGTTTGTGTGCATTGAGTATACGCCCAAATTATGCGCAAAAAAGGTGGGAGGGGTCACAATTGTGGGGCGCTTCGCGTGCCATTTTTCCCAACTATTTCTCCTCAAGAATAATTTCCATAGCTCTTCTGACATTGCCTGTATGTCAACTTATCATTCAACTCCCTCTCGGTCAAAAGACCTGCAACGAATCTTAGACGAACTCCAAAAGAAGCAAGTGTTCAAGTAAATACGTGGTATGAAACATTCTTCATTTCAACAAATGAAAGGAAATATTTCTGGCTCTG
>NW_003546284.1:146623-165601 GCF_000090795.2 Amphimedon queenslandica | reverse complement strand
ACTACTAGAGCAATGAGACGTTTCCTCATGACTGGAGCCTGCCAAATGTCTTCCCATTCCTTATCAAAGAGGGTCTTGGGATTAGTATATATGATTTGACAACCTGCATTAGTCATAGCTTTCTNTGCTTCGTCAGTATCAGTACTATTGATAAAGACGGTAGCTGAAACCCCTTTCTTCTAAAGTAACTCAACTTGATTAGCCATCAAGGTCACTAATGGACTTACAACATCTGCCACACACCCACAGGACTCCATACCTAATGGTAAAGGACAATTATAGTAATTGGGCGAAGCCCACTAAGATGAGTAGAGTTTGTTTGTATGTCTGTACACGTACGTATTCAGAATTTCCTCTATATATCCGCACATGCCTGGCAGTGCAATAGATTCTAAATTTCAATATTTCATTGAAAGTGGGAGTGGCTGAAAGAAATTAAAAGGGCAATCATGTCAGCACATGGGAATCAGATGTCATGATTTTCCTACTTCCTAGCAGCAAGATAAGGCAAAAACACCGTCCAAAGACATCTCCAACTGCTAGAAATGTTACAGGTGCAATTAAGTAACTATGAAACTCCTTTTTGTTGAGATAAACTCTGAAAATCAAACAAATGTCACTTCTGTCACTGACTGCACCAAACTGACCAGCCTTTCTATATCTTATGGCTATTTTAAAGTAAGTGTAGCAAGGCTTAAATTAAAAAACAAGTTAGGAGTTTTCTAGCAGCAACATAAGGTAGAGGTTTTGCTTTTTTTAGCTAATAATCTACGAGGCTGAGGCCTTTCATGTTTTATATTGTTTGTAGTAAAATTGATTAGCGTGAATTAGGCATGATCATTCTAGTCTAATTGACAGCTTAAGTTTTCCTGAAAGCTTTATGCTTACTTAGAATATCGAAAAGGTCTGGAAGACAATAGTAGTAGCAGAGGGATTTTCCAAAGCCTGTTGGGAGGCCAATAAAAACACATCTTTACCCTCAACAAATGACACAATGGCATCTTCCTGCTCCTTCAACAATTTGTATCCCAACTTGGCTGCCCATTGCTTCAAAGATGAGTTTATCTTGCCCTATTCTTGTCAGGATTATTCCATGGTCTTTTTTGCCTTGTCTATACTCCTCTACACTCTCCAAAGCGGCCATTTTTTCATTATAAAAGGCATGTTCACTAATGAAACTACCTGTCCCGTGATAATCATGTGACATTTAAGCATAGACGTGGTTCGAACAAGCTGATTAAGATGTCAATTTCTCTGGCAAAAAGCACATGTTTGAGATAACAGGGTCCCAAGATCTTTCCTCCGCAGGTAGCAAAGGGGCATGGTGAGACTATCACTATACCATATATTGGGTATATTTCAATGCTTGAAAAGTGATGTAAATATGAAAGATCAATGATGAAAAATTTGCATGCCCTTCAGATTCCAAAAATATTTTACTTGCTATTTTTTCCGTTTACTACCTGGCCTGGTAAGTAAATCAAAGCATTTGCTGACTTCTCCACTTCCAAATTAACCTTAGCAACACTTCTAACTGGCAAACTAGGTTCTTAATGGCCTTCGAGTTAGAATAGAATAAAGCCATGGAGCCACTTGTTCATAATAATTGCACAATACCATATATCTCCTATTCCTTTTTATCGACTTATTTTAAAATTTCGTAATATTTATATTTGCAATGGATTGCTTCTTGCAAAATTATGAATGCATTGAAATATACCCGTACGGTATACAGGAATTGAATATTTTATTTGGCTTTTTGAGAATCACTATCTCAGTGCAGTTGCATATTATTACCACAGGATAGAGGAAACATAGACAACTGGAGAGTAAATGACTTGTGGCTCTGCAAAAAATACTCCTGCATGCCTTGCCAAGTTGGACAAATTGAAAAGGAGCTCAGGTCTTCTTGAATACTTTCTACAATATAAAAACACAGAAAATGAAGCCCTTGTTTTCGTACTACTCTGACAATGATGTAACAGCAGGTTTGGAATAACTAATAAAAATTTGTGTGAATTTTTTATGTTTAGCTAAACTAAACTTTGTTAAGAGTCCATTTTGTGGAGAGATGCACTAATACTCATAGATCTCAGCAACAGAAGTATCAATATTTTACTCGTGTTTTTGATGAATGTTGGACTTTTTTGCACGCTGGTGTTCAACTATGTTATTTAGTATCAATTCTGCAGACTCGCCTACTAACTTAAGCATAAAAGCATAATTTTGTATGTTACTGGAAGTGATGTAATGCTTCGTCTCGCTTAAACACTGAGACCATAGCTGTAGTGCAACAAGGCATGTACTTCCATATTTGATTTTTGGCCATATCTTGACTGAAATTAAAAAAATATTGAACAGAAATTTGTCCAAATTATTGTATTAGTATTATCTCTTCAGAAATGTTACCAATCTTATTAGTTCAACTTTTATGTATGATATCTTAACATACATTTTAAAATTATCACATTTGGTGGCCATTTTATTAATGGTTGTAATGTAAGAAATTAAAGGGTGGATTTGCTTATAATTTTTCGTTTTAGCTTATTCCTTCAATTGTGTGACGTCTTCTATTTACGTTTAGTGAAAGAGAATGTTAGAAAAGTCTCTTAGGAAGTGTTGAGATGTTTTAATTGCAAGAAAGCAATGAAAAGTAGTGACTATGGTAGTGAATATATGAAAGATTTATTTAATATGTCAGATGATGCTTTAGACATTGAACATAAAAAAGTAGACCCATTTTGACTCAAATAGCACAATAATGTGTCCCACAATCTACCTTATAGATAATTTCTGTGAAGATTGGGTAGTACAACTTGATTGGGATGACAATGTGTCACTAGGCTTATTTTTGTTGGTAATTAACAAAACACTTTGCGTTAGGAGAAATTAATGCAGCATAATCTGTAAGATTGATTGTCGGAAAGTCCGATTGTACAATTAGGAAATGAAAGTCCTGTCTTTATTCTCATAATTGTAGTATTCGTGAGAGTAAGCAAAGGAAGTACGAGAGACCTGGAATTATTTGAGAGAATGGCCATCTCAATGGAGAAGCAAAAAAGTACGTCCACCTGAACAATAATGTAAAGGTATGCTAAACCTTACAGTTGGTAGCTTTTGTCACTGCGTTAACAACACTCTCCTTCAGAATACAACATTCATGCCTAGGTTTCCTAGAAGAATTACCATACAAACTGTACGAAGATGGATGCATGAATTAGGATTTCATGGAACTCGAAAAAAGAAAGGTAAATTTTGTTGATTACCATGAGAGGTCAGATGTTGCTGAGTATCGACAAAAGTTATGTGGGATGGTTGGTTTCGGATTCCTAATTTCTGATAAGGCTGCAACAGAAGATGCCAGAAATGCTTTGCGACATGGTATTGCACCAATTTGTCGGGAAAGAGTAAAGAAAACTGTAATAATGTTTTATGATGAAATAACTTTACAAGACCAATGCACTGTTTGGGCTGAAAAAGGAACTTCTGTATTTCAACCTAAATCAAAAGGGAGTGGAATTATGCTACGTGACTTTATTGAAGAGAGAAATGAATATTTCTGCCTAACTGAAGAGGAATATGAGAAAGCTAAGTAGATCAGTGACTGAAGAAGTCACTTATAGATGACTCTAGTAACAATAGTAAAGAAGATACTAGTATGATGACACTAGTCAGGAAGATGAGGAATCAGGCATACAAATGTTTCACTACATGTGATTTGTCATTTTTTTTAAACAGGGTGAATGTATCAGTGAACATGATGATGAAAATATTAGTAACGCGGTAGCGTTACTAAGTAGGATTCACCCCCAAACGAAATGGCTGCCACGACTTTTGCAGCCTTGCTATACTGGGAAAACGAGCACTTATGCTTTATAGAGTACTTTATCTTCACCAGAGGACTCCATTAGTGCAACTAGCTTGGCTCTAGACCTTGTCTAAGAGAAAAGCCAAAAATCGGCGAACCAGCCGTTTTGTTCAGCCACCTTTTTTCATCTTTATCATCATCATCATCAAGAAGTCCTGTCAATCCAGTTGTCGGTGTGTATTTCAGTATCAGTTGGTGCTACAAGGATAATTCTTACACCAATCTACTCTAACAGTCTATGCGCAGGTCCATGTCCAATCAGATCATTCTTCAAGTAAGGAATATGAGGTACTGTGGCTGCTGGATCGAGCTGCATGCCGCCATTTTGTTAATTAAAAAGCATGCCATGTCCTCCAAAATTTGGGTGTGGTCGTGCATGCTCAGATCTAAATCTGCAGCTCTGGAAGAAGTTATTTTTTTACCAAGCTATGCTTGGAATCAACTACTGCAATACTTTAGTGGAGGTTCCAGGTATAAAAGAAGGTATTAATCTTACATGTTACTGTTTTATGAAGTGTATGATTTTATTTTATTTTAAAAAACAAATAATTAATTATTGTTATGATATGCAATGATAATATGAATGACAACAGCCTGGAAGAACAGGAATAGATGCAACATTGCAGGGAAGATGGACACTCAGCTCACAGCTTCTTAAACAAGGACTTGTGTCAAGACAAGTATTTATTTCACTTGTCATCAGGATAGTTGATATTCCTTCAGCATGTCTCAGGGGCGTATCCAGGGGGGTGCTGAGTGTACTTGAGCACCCCCCTTATGGCTGGGCTCAGAAAAAATTACTGAAGTTCTGAACTCTTGCATGACTACCACTAAGCCTCTTATTAGAGTTATCTAGCACCCTGATTATGATTTCAGCAGTTTTCAGTCCTTCAAAGAGTGATCAAAAGTACCAGTATGCGAGCCAGTTTGCTTAAAATCATAGAAATGATTTTAACCCCACCCGTAATTGACGAAAAATGAAAAAAAACACCGTTTTAACCCCTAAAAAGTAAGCGTGGCCAAAATCGCGGCTCACTTTGCGCATAGTCTATTATCTATTATTGCATTATTCTATTATCTATGCTTTGTGCGCCCCTAATTTTCTTTGCGCTGTATTCTCTACCCCAGCACCCCCTTTCCAAATTCCTAGATACACCCCTGTGTCTATTCAATGCTGTCTCTCATAAATGATGTAAAGTCATAACAATGATAATAATAAAGAAAGTTATTGTTTGTATAAAATCAACAAGCATCACAATGGCAACTAGAGAAATATTATAAATATTATAAAAAAATCAACACAAACAAGAACATAAAAAAACAAGGTTAAGTAGGATTCCGAACGACCAACGAAAATAGAAAATACGAAATGAAAATTTTACTTGTGATGCAAATTCTACTCTACATTCCAAGGTGATCCGTAATTGTTAACATAATAACATTGAAAGTACAATGTAGATTAGAATTTGCATTACCAGTAGGATTTTCATTTCGTATTTTCTATTTTCATTGGTCATTCGGAATCCTACATAACTTTGTTTTTTAAAATTTTTTGTTCTTTTGTATAAAAAGACTTGAGAATGATAATATGAAGTCTGGTAAAATAGTTCATTGATTATGTGTGTAATTGTTTTTTTCCTTATGATATACCTGATGGGGAAGATTGTTTCAGCATTGTAGCTGCCCATTTTTTTCATACTTATTAATTAACCAAGGCCACTTGTATATGTTATATAGCTACCTTATGTCACTAAGTTTGATGACAAGAATAAACATGTATTTCCATGTCAAAAGCTAAATTCTGTATTCATTTCGTGATGAACTGGAACTTCCTCGTTTAAAGCTCCTGTTTAGTCATAATTTTTAATTTATTTTCATCATTTGTCATTACAGTTCACTTCCAATGGCATTAATGTTTATGGTGAACCTGACTTTAACTTTAATTCAAATTGCTTTGCCTATTTAGAAAAATCTGCTGCCGGTTGAAGGAGGTATGTAGTTTCTTAGCTAAAGTACAATAAATTATAATAATGCCTCATTATAGTTATGTTATGGAACTAAGCCTTGTAGGACTATGTGTGACCTTATACCCTTGATAGATCTGCTTCACTACATGGAACCGGAGTGTTCATTAGTTTTGGTGATTACGTTGAACTGTCAGAATGTGAATCAATAAATCAGAGTATAGGAGAGACGAAAGGTATGTACATGTAAATACGTATTTACATGTACATTTATTTATCATTCTTCAATAATCCAATAGGTCGCTCTAAATCTGCATGTAGTTCACTTAAAGAGAAAGAAGAAAAATTAGTATAAATTATTAATCAGGAGTTTATGCATGCTTTAAAAATTTTTTTGCATTACAATCAGTGTACTTCAAGACAGACTGACATCGTACTTGATTGTAAATTACTAACTGTATTGAACACAGCGTTGTAAATTGCATTTTGCTTTTTTTTGATAAAGATTATTCTCACAATAGATCTTGATCTGTGCCGCATCAAAGATTTCAAATTGCATTAAGAATCACTAAAATCTACTGTTCCTTTAACTCACAATATAATGCTGCCCAAGTTATTGTGAAGCTATAATATCCTCACATTTCTGGTTGGCAAAATACATTCTTGAAAAAGAAAATGAATTTTGATGATATAAGTTTTTATCTTGCAATTTAACTTCTCTTTGTTGGTTAGTTATTATTCTGCTTTTATCTGAAACAAGTGAAGTAATTGTTTCTTTGAAACAATCACTGGATATGTACATGTGCTGTGACACCAGGCAGAGTAACACTTATGGATTTTTTGCAACTGTACTCAAGGTTACCAAAGGCAACAGTGAATCTCATTTCACATGTATATCAATATCATACTTATTTAAATTCTCACAATTCAAACATTAGCAGTACAACTGCAAGAAGGCTATGCCAACTGTTCCCTGCTTTCAATCACTTATGCTTTTGAGCTTTGTTTAGAAAACAATCCTGAGAATTCAAGGTTTGATCAGGATGCACTAAGAAATGATTTGTACAAGTGTTTTATTAATGAAACTCTGAAACCATTCCCAAAACAAAGTCAAACCTCTCCCATGACCCAGGAAACTATACTATGAAGTAAAAATCTTCTGATAATGCACATTGCTAGAAAATTATGATTAAATGATGATCATATGTAATTTTTGTCCGGAATTGTACCAATGCTTTTGGGCTGGAATAAAAGAATGTGAATTTGACAATATTGGTGATTGGATGTGTGACATTTGTAATAAGTACCCAACTAATAGTTTATTTGTAATGGTTCAAATGAACTTCTGTATTATGATAAAAGTTTTATTGTTCAAATAATAATGCTCTATTTTGGGACCTAAAGTGGGTCAATGTATTGTCCTGCCACCTGATTTTGAAAATTTTGGTAAAAGAGAAAGGATTAAACATCAAAAATTGCAAATCCTATTTAATGGAGAAGTAGGATGGTGTACAGTGGACTGGAGTGGAAGTCAGACTATGGCAGCACTGAGTCATATCATGCCCCACTGGTATTTGAGCACCAGTCTTTGCTTTTCTGTCTTCAAGTTCTAATTGTTAATTTTAAAACGTGTAAGTCCTAAATTCATGTTTCTATTTTGTTTTGTTTGCCCCATACAGTCTTGTCATTTTCAGTGACAGTTGATATTGACAATGTTATGTCTTGTCAAATCTTGTGGGTCTTAGGCAATAGTCAAGGATTGTTAATTGATGAGTTTCTATTTATTGTTTGCTTTTTTGTATTTGCAATATCCTGTTTTTATTTTTTTGTTTTTGATGCTATTGTCTTGTCCTGTCTAGATGATGTGAGGAAGGCAAAGACAATGTTGTGCCTATTCAAACCTCATGAATTTTAAATGACAGTCAATATCTGTCAATTTTTATGTCTTTTTTATTTCATTGCTTTACAACTGTAACTTCTAAATCCTAGTTGTTATTTATTTTTATTTTTAATGCCATTTTTCATCTCTTAATTTTTACTGGAATTTTACTGATCATAAACATGGTGAGTTTAAATTGTTGTTAAAGTTTTCTTTGTTTCTACAGTTACACCAATCACACTGGCTTACTTTTAACCCTGATGGAGAAAGAAAAATGGCTGTTGCTTGTCGCCCTGATGTAATGGAAACGTTTGTGCATGCAAAGATAACACAGGAGTGTTGGTCACAACTTTAGGTAAGCCGTCACTTGCAGTCACTCTATCCTGCAGAGAGAGGTGTTAGTGTTTTCACAATTGAGCAATTTTGTGCAATAAAGGATGTACACAGGACAAGAAGGCTTGACGATCAGCTAGTAGAAGTGACTGTCAAAGAGGCAGTTTCAAAGGTAAGTGTATTTGTTACATGTACGTGTAAACTATTGACCTAAATTTTTCAGGTTGGTCCAAGTTATAGTCGAAAAACAATTAAAGTACTGCTATCATCACAAGGGATTTTGTTGGCGAGGAGAGAGTGGGAAAGGCACTGAGCCTAGTCAATCCAGCCCACAACGATGAATGTCGAACCACCACTGCAAGGTTCTTAACTGAGATGGTCGTTCAACAGAACAACCACCTCAGTTAAAAACTAATATTTTTGGTAATATTTTGTAATTCAGAGTGATATTTGTTACCATGAAAAAAACGAAAAAGATCTCCTACACAAATCACAGCTGAAGTGCAAATGGTAATGACACAAAAGTAAGAGAGAATATTCTAGGTACTTTATTGCATCACAACCATTTATTTATTAATAATTCACTAATAATTAATTATTAACTTCTCCCTAACAATCCTTTTTCTATTGAGTTTCAAATTTTTTTCAATAGTTAGTTCAGAAACCATCAGTAGAAGTGCACATTAGTAATAAGGACAATACATATAGTCAAACTCAATTTGCATAATGTCTAATATTTGAATCAATTAAATTACATGCATGGAGGAAGATCATCTGGTTCTTCATTGTCAGTTTGTGTAACTTCTTTCATTCCAGTTAAGAATTCATTGAGCCCCCTTGTTACCATTGTCTCATTGTATCCTCGTTCAGCACGACAACTAGGATGTACTTTTGTAAGGGCATTGGTACCACTATACCAGGAGTTAATGCAAGTTTTGCTACCAAGCATAGTCTTACAGCATTTGTTTACAATAAGTGGTGGTTTCATTGGTGTCTCATGACAAATTAATTTTACACTTGAAAGTGTCACAAATGACTTCCCTAGGAATTTTTGTTTGTTTAGTTAATTGGTTCACCCCAGACACACTTTCCAGGGGTGTAGCCATGGAAGTGCAAGGGAGAGAAATGCTCCCCCGTCTTAAAATCAAAATTTAAAACTAACAAAACAATAGGCTACTTCTGGAAGGAAAAGCTGTTCTACAACTTACATATAAAAGGAAAAGTCTATATCAGTCGTTTTATGATGCCATTATAAAGCTGAAAAGGTATTTAACGTTGCCTATGATCTTTCTAGAAGTCCCTTAATATTGAAAAATAGGTGTGATTACTCCCTCAAAAGGCTTGGTCTTGCAAAATGCCACAGCTCGCAAAGCACGCAGCATATTCTCCCTCCTCTCATCAAAAATCATGCCTACATCCCTGCTTTCCTTTAAATATTACATATCATCCAAAAGTTTTGCAAGCTTTTTATCAACAGCTGTCTTTCCTTTGAGGCACAAATTCAAAATCTTAATCTGAATCAGACTCAAATACTTTACGGCTTTTACTCACACTCCCTTTTGAAACAGCAAATGTGTCACGCCTTGGTGCTTTCCAAAAATTGAAACCTATAGCATTCAATATAAAAGTCATCTTTATGTACCATGGGCAGTTTGCTTGTGACAAATTGAATAGGTCCATGTATGTATGCATGTTTATAGTAAATCTACCCATAGTTCCTTCAAAGTTTTTAATCTGTAGACCGTCACAATAACCAGATTCACCCCCAATCATTCTAACTGCTGCTAATACAAAACTTTGTGATGCCTTTTTTTCATCAATATTGAAATAGTAAGCATTCAGGAGTGTAATAACAATGGTAGGAAATAGGCTTCTTGAAAAAAAGTTAAACACAAAGAGCGAAATTTGTGGTGATGCGGGAATATTGGAAGATGTTGAAATGGGCATGCTAGTACTGGATACAGTCTGTAGTTGGTATCAAGGAGTGATACCACAGGGCACAACATTAACAATGAGCTTCTGGAACTCTTATAGACCTTCAAACTGGCCATTTGTGTTAGTAAATAGGCAGATCCATCTAGTTCATCCTTGAGCGAGGCCTCATCTGGTTCGACTAGAAATCGGCGGCCAAGATTGTCCCTAGTGACTTGTGATACATGTAGTTCCGAACTTTGTTCACTTCTTTTCAAAGTAACCATCATTCTTCTCAATCTTCTGTCTTTCGCTATCTAAGGCTGTGCCAGGGACTAAGGCAGGAGCCAATGCAGAGCTAGTCAAGTAGCTAGAGGAACTCATTAATTGTAACCCTGAGATTCCATGTGCTATTACTGACGCAGGTGATTGACTCACGTGTGCTCCAATGGTCCATGTTGTATCATAATTAATAATTATTCACAATAATAAGAATTATTCACAATGATAAGAATTATTCATAATAATAATTATTCAAAATAATAATTATTATTTACAATAATAATTGTAATAACATTTACGATAATTATAGGAAAGGGAGCGCACAAGTAACATATGGTAACAATGAATTACTTAAACAATCGTAATGTTAATGATAAAGTTTGGTAAGTTTTAAGTAATCTAACCACTTTGGATTTACATATTATACTCAATTTTTTTCAATGGCAACCTGCTTTATGCCAGGTACAACCAAATAAGATAGTGTTGAATAAAATTACAACCCACCTATACATGTAATATTGCCTTTACATCATTTGTTTTAGTATCACATTAGAATCATCCAGTAGAGACAATTTGGGTTGAGAGTAATAGTAGGGTGAACTGTCCAATTAGAGCATGTCTCATAGATATGGAGGAAACAGCATTATTTTCTATGGGTGATGCTATGATGAAGTACTGTGTCATGGCTTGCTATTCGTGTCACTAATAATTGAGCATTAGATTCATGGAATCAACATACATTACAGGGTAAGTGAGAAAAATTTATCAAAGTATGTGCTTCATATATTTTACATTTTAAGTGTTCAGAAATGGTACTCCTAATGAAGTCATGAGACGTGTCAACATGGTTGCTGTATTATATCATTCTGTTCCAGTGCGTGGAATGGAGTCTCTTGGTTCTCACATAACCCATTTTAGTGCATTTGGCATTGATCTGTTTCAAGGACAACCTGACTGGTCGAAGAAGGAGAGCATTTTTTTAAACAAAGGTATCCAGACTTTGGTATTTTCTGATACACAGATGTAAATAATGACTTTCATCTATTTCAACAAGGTCTATTTTTTCATTGAAAAGACAAGAGTTTTGATGTAATATAAATATATATTGTGACCTGATATGAGAAAACCAGGCTATCTGCGGGAATTATCATTTTGAGCTATGGGCTCATAATCACGAAAAATCTTTACCTGGGCGAAATTCATTTTATCACATAAACATGTTATTTAAACAAAATCCTTTCATTTGATACGAAACTCAGGGGTAGCGAAGCCTTCTTTGCCAAGTTATAAGCCCTACGACATTTTTACCTTGATTGTGCATGGAGAATGTTACACGGAGCAACCACGGAATAAAAACGGACGGCTTTAATGCGTCAAAGGTAACCATAGAGTCTCTATAGCAACTATTTAAAGTATAACAAAGACGAAGAAGACTACTTTTAAAACTATGGCTACAGAAAGAGACATTGCTCGCTTGTTAAATGAAATAGGTCCTCGAGACAGTGACTACGTTGCTTCAGTTCTTGGGGACTACTTTTGTGATGAAACTAGTGGTAAGCTTATTCATAACACTGTTTACATACTAACTGTGAATAGCGGTTAGCTATCACAACAATGACATTCCATCACCTGTATTAATGCACAACATTATTAATATTAAACTTAGTTATACAGTGTATTTGTTAATTGATAGAGACAGATTATGAAGCAGTAGAAGATATGGAAGAAGAGGTAGAGGAAGGGAAAGAAGACAAAGAGACAAAAGATTGTGATGAAGATATTAATCCACCACTGTTTGATCCTGAGGTGGCTGTAGAGCTACAAGTATCAGATCTTGATTTAGAATTAGCAACGCCTGATGCTCTAGCTACTTCAACTACTCACTCTTGTGATGACATGAGGACGGAAGACCTACAGGAGGAAAAAGAATTATCAAAGTTCTTTGAACATGGATGTGGTTGCTCAGATAATTGCTATGCACTGTTCAGTCACTCTTACATAAAAACATTTAGATGTGACATACAAGCCATGGCAAAGCCTGTACAAGAAAATGCTATTATGAGTCAAATGGCAGCAACATCTACCATGGGGCGATTGTCAACTGGCAACCACAGGAGACAAAAAGAAGCAATTTTTTACGTTCATTCATCATGGTCGTAAAGTTTGTAACTATGAGTGACACAACACAAAATTAATTATGCATTTTAATTAGATATGTAGAGTAACATTTCTGAAGCTACATGCATGTGGCAAAAGCAGGTTTGAGGAAATCATAAAAAACTACTGAATGAATGGATTAATTCCAAGATATGAGAGTTAAATATTAATTTTTATGTACTTATTTTTATTAGAGTTCACAGAAATGCTAGAAAGACACTAAACCATGCTTTGACTTATGATGATATTCTCCGGGTTGTTGCCTTTATCAGAAATTACGCTGAAGTCCATGGAATCAGTCTTCCTGGAAGAATACCTGGAATAAAAAGTTACGAGAATAAGAAGTTCTTACCATGCAGTACATCTAAAAGGCAGGTATACTTAGTGTATACGGAATCATGTGAAGGGCTTCATGTCAAAGCATGTACTGAAACAACATTCAACATGTTGTGGCGATGCTACCTGCCTTATATTGAATAAATGAAGCCTATGTCTGACTTGTGTGCCACTTGTAAAGAGATAAGTTGACTGATTATAAGAAGTGCTAACATGCAATCAGATGAAAGGATAACTGAGGTAAGTCAGTATTGTAATAAAACAAGTATTATAATTAGGATTTTCAGGCGATGCAAAAGGGACTAGATCACAGAAGTCTTGTTAAATAGGAAAGGGAGTACTATAAGGATGTATTAAAAGAGGCACAATTATTGTTAAAAGGGTTGTATACTGATGCAGCAAACAATTACAATCCCCCACTAACAAGGCCACTTGCTATGTTAAATGTTGTAGCACATTATGGCTTCGATTATGCTCAACAGGTAACCTTTTATGATAATTATTAAAGTGTATCTAGCTTACTTACTTTTATAAAGGTTCACTATCCTTCAAGTCCATTACAAGCAGGTCCAATTTATTTTCTTACTCCCAGAAAATGTGGCATATTTGGTGTGTGATGTGAAGCTATCCCTCAGCAGGTTAATTTCTTGATCGATGAATCATTCGACACTGGTAAAGGGGCAAATCCTGTCATAAGCATGGTACATTTTTATTTGAAGAATCATGGCCTCAACTCAGTCAATGTCCATTTTAATGCTGACAACTGCACAGGGCAAAATAAAAATAATACAGTTATTGAAGTAAGCATAATACAAGCACATTAATTAACATTTTAAATGTAATTCTTTATTTTAGTACCTCTTATGGAGAGTCATGACAGGACTCAATGAATCCATTTCAATATCCTTTCTGCCAGTTGGACACACAAAACTTTCTCCAGACTGGTGCTTCGGACTATTAAAGCAAAAATTCCGTAAAGCAGAGGTGAACTCATTGGATGACTTCGTTGAAGATGTAGAACTATCATCTCCTGTGAACAAAGCCCAACCAGTAGGAAGTAGCAATGGTGAACTCATTGTTGAAACACTTGACTGGTCTAGTTACTTTGCTACATTATTCAAGAAAATAAAAGGCATCAAAGTCTTTCAACACTTTGTTGTAAATGTGACATCACCTGGTGTAGTTCTATCCAGACAAGCTGTAGATGGCCCAGTCACACAATTCAATATGCTGAAGGAGGACGCTCAAATAATGGAAGATGAACTACCTAATATATTACGACCAAAGGGTATGTCAACTGAAAGGAAATGGTACCTTTACAAAAAGATAAGACCATTTTGCAGATACGAATGTAAAGATGTAACCCGCCCACTTCCTGTTGCACCTCGACTAACAGGATCATCTCGAAAATCAACTCGAGGTGTAGATGATCCACCAGACCTCGCAATGGAAATCAAACTACCACATTCTCCAAGGCAATCTCGAGAACCACCTGCAACACAAAGAAAATGTGGTAATTGTGGTCAATTTGGTCATAATAGAGAACTTGTCCATGTAATCAGTAAATGAATAACAGAAATGAGTTTGTGTAATGCACTTACTATTGATCCCCTGAAATAGGAGACGAACTAGTTTGAATGCCAAACATTCAAACTATTGATCCCCTTAAACAGGAATGGAACTAGTTTGAATGGCAAATATTCAAACTATTGATCCCCCTAAAGGAGAGGAACTCGTTTGTAACACTAAGACATACAAACTATGGATCCCCTTTTTTGGAAACAAAGGTGTGGAACTAGTATGTGCATGAGACGTCAACATAAACACAAACACTCATTTTGTTTAAAATTTACTAACTCAAAAGAGAAGGCCCAAGAGACAGTTAGTCACAAAGTTATCATGCAGGTCATTTGTGTTTATCTGTACAGGTGAGAGGACTGATAATAAAAATGTGTTGGAGGAGAATACCAAAATAGAAGTTATTCCGTCATTCACAGCCAATCAAAGAACACCAAGTGTCACCTGTGACTTTAGGATATAAAATGAGACACCTGAAACTGTAAGTTCAAAATCAAAAAGTAATGGCTGCCCCAATTGAGGATGTCGTCATTGAGGTCTATCCATCTGATGGTAAGTTGGAAATATGTAACCCTATGGTGATAACTATAATGCCTTTTGTTTTTGGTAGATGAACTTAGTAAGTTGTTTGTACATGTATGTTTGTGTTGTACATTAAAAGCAATACATAACTGTATTTATAGCAGAAAAAGATGAAGTAAGGGTGAAAGAGAAGAAAGGAAACAGAGGAGAGAGGGGACAGAGACAAAGAGGAGAGTGGAGATAGTCGAAAGGTGAATGGTAAGATGAAAAGGTGAAACATACAACTATACATGACTTTGTTTTTAATAGAATCAAACAGCTTAAGTAAGTTTTTTTACATGTGTGATTGTGTGACAATTTTTGTTGTGAAGCAGCTATGAGAAGGACTATTAAACTAAAAAGTAATTTTGCATTCCATTTTAATTAGTTCTATTTAAAACAAATAGGCAAGAAGAAAGAAGGAAGGCCCTTAGGTAATTAAACAATAGTTGAATTACTTGTACTTTGAATTCACATTTCTTAACTAAAGACTTGGAACAGTTCAGGCCAGCTCTCCGAAGTAAACATAATTTTAAGTGTAAATTAAAGGCTTTATGCCATTGTAAATTAGGGCAGTTGGAACTCATTGAAGAAGGCTGGAGGGAGAGGAGGGGGAGTAGTGAGGAGACAAGAGAAGAAACAGAGACAGGGGAGGAGACAGAGACATGCTAGGAGATAGGGACAGGAGAAAAGACTGGGACAGGGACAGAGAGAGACAAGGGAAAGACATTTAAAGTATCAAAGGAGCATTATTGAAATGAGTAATCACTTTAATTTTTTATTGCTTAGAAGAAGCGAAGGCAACACAGAGGAGGGTGGGTAAAGGTGGAAAGCGTGGAAGAGGAGGAAAGGAAGGGGGCCAAGGAGGTAGAGGGGGAGGCCAAGGAGGAAGAGGAGGGGCCCCTCGTCCAACAGTAAGGAAAGTAACTTAATGAAATATAAGAATAACAATAATCTTCTATAGGATTCATCAGCGAGTGTCAAAACTATTAATTATTTTAATGTTAAATATAGATCCCTTATTTATAGTTCCAAATAAAATCTAAATGAAAATATTACCTGTACACTCAAGAAGTGATGTCTGGATGTAAATGAAGTGTATGACCCAGATGATGTTATTACAGTTCACAGAAAGGACTTTATTGGCACTAGAACACATAGCAATAACTCTACAACTTTTGTAATGAAGAAACTTACATGTATTTGAAGTCTCAATGCATGGCTGGGCTTTAGATCACTCTTAAGATGTCCAAAAAGCAAGAAAAGTAAGTTAAATTCTGGCAAGTGCTTCTTTTTTCTTTACCCGTTTATTAATTGATGTGGGTGTGGTTTATGTGGTGGGTGTAATCACATTTACTACTTGAACGGGCGTGACACGGAAACATTGAAAATAAATTAAAATGCCTCTTTCTCTGTACTTGTATTCCAGAGTCATCATCCAAACAGCATCCCTAACTGCAAAGTTTTATTGCGCATTGTCATAAATGGGATGTCATTGGAAAGGAAATTTTTTTCTATCTGTAAGTACCAAAAACTGACTTTACCAAAGTCCCGCAGATAGCCTGGTTTTCTCAAATTGGGTCACTTACGTACAATTACATATACTAAATTAATAAACAAGACTTATAACCTATAATGAATTTCTTTGTTCTACTATGGCAGCATTGCCGCTACTGCTTTGAATAACCATCTATATAATCTTTATAATTGATAACAGATGGCACTAACAAGCTGTTGCTACCAATCTTACAAATGATTTTGTAATGCACATGCGCAGTTAGTAATTTAGTCACATGATCCCATTCTTGTTTCATTCAAGTAGTATAGTCGCTCGGCTTGGAAGAACTATAGCTCGTTGGCATTCTTACTGAAATGACTACTCTGGACTCTCCTCCACCATTAGACACTTCACATTCTTCTTAACAGAAATACCCTTATTGTGAGATGATGAGAGGAGGACAGAATTGTTCTTGAATCAAATAACGACATCATATTTACGAGAAGTCTTTCATGTCGATCCAGAAGGTGTGTGGTTAAGAGATGAGATGAGCAATACAGCATATTACCAAAAAAATGAAGGAAAATTTGTTGGTTTGAGAACAACACAGACTCTTATGGTAGAATGACCTCCAGTTAGGTCCGCACCTCCAGATACGAATAGTTCAACAAATACTTTGACTAGTACCCCTAATACGAGTAGCACAGCAGTAAAGCTGCATTCAGCATCATTAGCTCACCTGCAATTTAAATCTGTGGTCGCTGGGCTAGGAAAAAGGGCTTCTTCATCACCCATTACATGCCAAGTCAAGCTAGGAGAAGCTACTGTACATTGGAACACATAGACAAGCAAGCCAACCTTTATTCGTCGCACTAAGTATATATTGAAGTGCATGAATCAACAGCAACAGTGGAGTAGATCACAGAGGAGATATAAAAGAAGAAGGGGGAATCGTATATATTGGTAACAAATGATGGATGGGAGTTGGAAAACTCTATGGCAACAAAGGGTGTGGCCTAAGACCTTTGCTAATTTAATAAATTTTATAATGCATTTCGTTTCAACATAGATGGATTTTACGACCTGGGGGCCTAGTTCCCAGGTCGTCCCATAATTGATTTCACCCAAGTGCGATAAATATATTTGTATGTCAACACTTACATTTCTTCTTTACATGTTGTATTGGAGAAATAACAAGCCTTAGCAGCTACCCGCCCACGCTATGTAAGTGGGTGTTGTCACGGAAAACAATATGGTTGTTTGAACATGGGACAGGGAAAGAACATAGAAATACTTTCTAAAGTCTTTTGTGGAAGTATTAGAAGGTAGAGAGAACCTTCATCAGTTTTAATAAGAATCCAGCTGTACTTACAAGGTGGTGAAACAATTATTGAAATATTTTTATACCGTTACACTTGTTCATTTACACTCACATCAGCGGAAAAGATCAAAATTACTTAAATTGTAGGTATGAAAGTAAAACTAAAGCAAGAATGCAAAACATTTTTCTTAGTATGAGTGACTGTGTCTATGATTCGTAAAATATTATTTGTTTCTTTATGTGGTTGGCTTGAAAACAAGGATATTTGAATATCATTTAATTTCTTCGTTAACAGACTCACATACTATGATATTTTGACATGATTGCTTCTCCTTAGATATGGATCATATTGGCAATGTTTGCTGAGAGGCATTACAGCCCATTGGATTGTTCAGTGTATCAAGAGTCAACATTAACCCTACTATGAAGCCATTGTCCATAAGATTATTTTGCCTTCCAATATGTAATTGAACTTGTGCTCCTACATCACCCATCCAAAAAATGTCTTTGACACAAATAGTTCTAAGGCCAAAAGATATAATCACAAATTCTCAAATAATTCAATGGGAGATGCTTGAAAAGTTCTGGAGGCTTTTCCACCATTAGTTAATGGTGAAGGTTTTAAATTTCTACATTGAGGCCAATTCCTCCAAAGTATGTAGAATCTGAGTGTTCTTCCAACCAATGTTACTACTAGTCGTAGTTGATGAAAGTCTATACCTAGGAAAATTCAAATGCAACATTAGTCTACTACAGAAAGACATTCTTACCTAAGCTTCAAACAATATAACATATTATTGATATTAATTTATTTTTGTTTCACAACTATACTATACTGCAAATTCAAGAGGAGTGTTACAAGTTAATGCCCATGACAGTCTTGAAGGATCACTTAGTAAGCTGCAAGGTCCTATTAAACATGAAGTTAACGTTTTACTTTTGTTCCACAACTTTAGTTACAATTGTAATGAAGATAAACTTGTTAAAAAATTAGACACTACACAATGTATCATTTAATCATTACTGTCTTCGAAGAGTTTGATGAATGACTTTCCTGGTTCTAAGAATGATGGAGCTGAGATTCTTGTTACGAGGGAAAATATTTTGATGGTTGGAATGAAATTTTTGCAACATCTGGATGACAGTCCTGCATGATTACAGTTATGTTTATCTCCATCATTGGAAAATTATTTACTTTTCTGTCATAGGTAACATTTGATGGTGAGCTAGGTATTGATACTGTGGTTTGGACAAAAAATTTGAACAGTGTTGAAAGAAGAAGTAATAAAA
>NW_003546284.1:144912-145992 GCF_000090795.2 Amphimedon queenslandica | reverse complement strand
AGATATAATTTGCGACTTAAAATGTACAGTATGTTCTTCGTTTTATGTTCATGTAGAACAGGTATTTTAAAGCAATATTGCACTGTAATTGATGGATTACTTCATATTATCAGAAATTAAAACGATGATTGGTGGAAACAATGCATTGAACTGATTCTTGATTCTGGCGACACAAAGCCTCTTTCTCACATGAAACTTAGTGTCATGTGAGAAAGTGGCTTAATGAAGCAGACCTGATTTGTACCTATGCATTTTTAAATCCAAAGCTAAATCAGATCAACTGAAAGAAGGACTTTAGTTTCTTAATGCTCGAATGTTGATGTCAAGGCAGAATAATAGAACAAAGTCATTTTTTCTTGTTGCTGTGGTGTCATTAACAGCTGGTAATCATGTGCAACTAGCATAGAATTATTATAATGATTATGCCTAATACTTCATCATGCATTGACAATGTGGGCTTATGGCATGTTGTATTTTGTTCAATTTAGTACATTCCTACATGAAAATTTGAATTCCTGTTTTAATTGTAGATTTCTTTTTGAGTCTTTTTACATTGTGATCTAATGTACAAGATGAAGATGATGTGGCTTTCCACTCTATGATTACTAGGTTGCAAAAAGAATGACGTGTCACAGAATGATGTACTGTTTCTTCTTCTGGTCTAAAGAATGTATGGCTTCGACCCTGCTCCAGCACTATAATTTAATTCTAAGCAGACATATGCAAAGTCATCAGTTTGTCTTAGTACATTAACCCTACTCACACAATATAACAAATGTAGAAAGTTAAAACAAATGATGGATGTTTTAGTGACAATGCATGGCAGATTTCACCAGAATTAGTATTATCTCTATATTTTTGTTATTAATCCCATTTGATTATCTCCATTTATAATTGTCACTATCAAGTAGTCATCATTATTGTTAAGTTTGAGAAAATAAGCAGGGATAATAAATTTTGTTACACATATATGGAGTGATTAACTGTCTGGGATCAGTGCTGGTAGTAAAATCAAAGAGGTGTCTCCGCTAAGTCAGACATATGACTTTACCAACGGTATGCATCATTTATATACCAGCA
>NW_003546284.1:139715-144902 GCF_000090795.2 Amphimedon queenslandica | reverse complement strand
ATTTATTGGCACTCATAAAACTTGGCTTTCCTAGAGTCTATCCACGTCCCGTATTTTTGTGAATTTCTTTTCTTGGCTTAATGGGATTGCCTGACCATAATTATGATGTATTCCAACTCCCATTGTGTAAAAAAAATTTTTCACTAAGATATGAGCCTTCAAAATTGCTCATTTTTTGTTACTAACTCTCAGTGGGTGTGGCCAAATGTCACGTCACTAGTAGTTTAAATGCAGCTTTATTCTCATGCCTAGTAATGCAGTGCCACTTATTTAAATATTGAGATCCTAAGGGTTCAATATTCGAAGCGTGCAACTTCAGGCAAAAGACTCACAATAGCAAACTAAAAAATTTGCGTACTTGTGTTATGACATTTTTCTTGATAATGAAAGCTAAACTTTAAGTTTGTGCTATTGGACTACTAGGCATTACAATAAAGGACTACTTCCCACCATAAAGGAATAAATTTAGCTGCAGCTAAACCTCTAGTGACGTCACGCATAGCCTCATGCACTGATAGGAAGTAACAAAAAATGAGCATTTCTAAGGCTTCCATCTCAGTGAAAAATTTTTTAGACAATGGCATTGGCATACATCATTATTATGGTCAGGCAATCAAATTAAGCCCATAAAATATTCACCATAAATACCCTGGACCTACCCTATAACTTTAATTCAGTAGCTTCGCTATCCTATGTACAAATAACTGATATACTAAGTGTATTAGTGTAATAATTATTCTAAGATTGATTTCACCGCCTTGTACAAATAGATATTCTTACCAAGATATTGCTGCATTGCAACGTGTATATAAGATAAAAGGAAAAGTAACTGTTAACTTACATTTAATCAATTTTACATCCCCGGACTGAATTGAAAGTCAGTAATGACCTTAAGCTTCACCCCACTGTCGTAAAAAACAAAGGTCATGCTTATAACAAAAGTAAATAAAAAAATTTTTATTGAATAAGAAAAAGTAGGGTGGTCAATAAATAAAAGAATCAAGGGGGTTGAGTTCAACCATAATAATGATAATAGTTCAATTAATAATAATAAACGTTAATTAATAAAAAAAATAAAAATAATTCCTTTAAAATGAAAAAAATTATTGAAAGAATGATAACCAAACCGCTTAGTTCCAGCCTACACAACTGTGGTGAGTCCAATTACAATTCTTCTACATTAATATTTTAATTTTTAGATATTGTACTGAATCTTAAACATTAAAAAATGCAATAGCCAAATAATTATGTATAATTTATGTGTTTTAATTGTCATGACTGTAATTTATTCAATAAATTGAACAAGATAATTAATTTACATCATAGAAATGTAGTAGAGCAATAAATAGGTACAAATAATTAATTTACATCATAGAAATGTAGTAGAGCAATCAATAGGTACAAATAATTATTATTAAAATTCTATTTCTGCCTATTATCATTTTCTGCAAAGTAGGGTTTCAAATCTTTGTACTATTTTTATGAATTATTATTTTTTATTAATTAACTTTTATTATTATTAATTGAACTATTATTAATATTATGATTGAACTCAACCCCCTTGTTCATTTATTTTTTGACAGTCCTACTTTTTCTTATTTAATAGAAATTTTTTTTTATTTACTTCTTTCTATACCTTTTATTAAACTTTATTAATTAATAATCCTTTTATCAATAATTATTAATAATTAATAATTATTATTGTTGTTATTGTTAATAAAAATTTTAAATAATTTATGACATTATTAATTTTTTGGAATTATTGAATCATTTATTATATTAATAGCCTCGCTTATAATTATTCATCATTATTAATTACTTAATAATCCTTTTTATTAATAATTATAATTTTTGACTTAGGTATCAGTTCATTGCTGGAAGAAAAGAATTTTGAAATAAGAACTATAAGAATACCTACTGCAATGTTATTTAGGTTGTAGCCAATATGTAGGATTGAGGTTGATTTTTCAAGACGGCGGCCGTTTTTATGATTTTCAAACTCTCATAACTCTTTCATCTTACATTGTACAGCCTTATAGAGCGATTCTCTTGGTACCTTTAGAGTGGACTGTAATGAAGCAGGGCATTTCTGGAGAATAGGCCCAAATTCAAATTTCTGCAAAATTCTTCAGACTTTTTCTTCTTTCATCTTTCTTCTATCAACACGGAAATCTTTTAAGCCATAGAGCCGCTCAAGTTGGCTTTTACATCATTCCTTTGTGCTTGGGTCAAGGACTGGACATGTGGCTTCAAAAAGGAGCAAGGACAGAGAACAATGGTAGACAAATTCCAGCTGCAGAACTGCGTGGGTTTGTGGTTTGATGCCTTTTTTATTTCTGCGCATGTGATTTGTATGAAATGATTAACCTAACCACATAATCATCACAGAAAGTAATTTTATTAATTTAAGAAAAGGAATGGAAAAAAGTAAATAAAAAAACATTAAACCTGGAAAAGTAGTAGGATTAAATTGTAAAAAAGTAAAAAAAACAAGAGGGTACTTGCAAAGTGGTGTGACAACAAATCCAACACCACTGCATGAAAGACATGACTTCATAGTTATCATGTAGTAGCCTGTGTGGATAACTTACAACGCTTTTGGGTTATATTCTTCATGCAGTGGTGCAGGATTTGTTATCACACCACTTTGCAAGTACCTACTTGTTTCTTTTCTTTTTTACAATTTAATGCTACTACTTTTCCATTTTTAATGTTTTATATTTACTCGTAAAAACAGTCGTCATACAATTATTTTTTTAATTTTTGAATCATTAATTATATTCATAGCCTATAATAGCTCATAACTATTAATTATTATTCAACATTACTAAGATCTATTTCCTGTTCTAAAAATATTTCAGTTTACATTCAGCTTCAGTTGCCATTTCTCCACTCGCACTCACAGCTCCCGCATAACTTTTCCAGCAGTTTTGCAATCTTTGTTCTCAAAAAGCAGCAAGTCAGTTCATTTACAAAAATAATTACAAAAGCTATCATTATATTTTCATATTGTTGGGTAGTCTATGGATTATGATGAGTATCATGGCGGACAACTATTAGCTGGAGGACCACCACCTCCAGGAGGCCTGCCACAACCAGCTCTACCACTAGTAGATGGAGTTTCGCCACCTCCAGTAGATGGAGATGGATGGCCTCCACCACCACCTCCCGGAGGCCTGCTACCACCATCAGCTCTACCTGTAGCTGGAGGTTGGCCACCTCCAGTAGCTGGAGATGGAGGGCCCCACCACCACCTCCCGGAGGCCCACTACCCTCACTAGCTCTACCAGCAGCTGGAAGTCCACCACTTTCCGTGGCTGGACATGGAGGGCCTCCACCACTACCTCTAGCACTCTCAAGAGCTGGAGGCCCACCACCTCCAGTAGATGGAGGCTGGCCCGTGCTCCCTCCTGGAGTGGTACCCGTGCTCCCTCCTGGAGGAGCCCCAGGACTGCCTTTGCTGCAACAGCAAAGGCAGCACATAATTGCTCAGCTCAGGGCTGTGAACAGACAAATAGTAAGTCTTTACTATGATGTACTTAACATTATATTTATATTCCGTAATAGTACGCCAATTTACCAAGGAGAGCTAGCAGGGGTGGAGGTAGAGGCCGTAGGCTGAGGTCCTGTGGGGCCTCAGTCAAAAACTATAACTTATATTAACTATATGTACTTTAAAAACTTATCATTATAATAATAAATGTTAATAAAACAAAAATCAAACTGTCAATTAAAAATTAATACATCAGCGTAAAGCCAGGATGAAAATACATAAGCAATGCCAAGTGTTTCACAAGACATAAATACTTATTCCCTTTAGTTTCTTTCAATATTTCGAGATGAAAAATTCACATTATCATAATGCATGATTTAAAAAATTAAATCTTACCTAATAGTCATTATTATGGACATACTGAATACGTACATGAACATGCACAGTGCTGTCGTCATTCATTATCTACAAAAGTAAATATGAAGTTTAGAAGTCCAAAATTAAATTTGTAATACTAACTATAAATCCAAGGATATTAAAGTAAATGAAGAATATAAGAAAATACATGCCATGGCCATAGTTAATCAGATAATCAATATTAATCATCAAAGAATTATAGCCTTGGATCATGATCTATAACACAATAATAAAAACCATGGAATCTCACAATGAATTATCTTACTATGTATTCAGTTGCTAAGACTATAACAATATGAAACCTGTGCAGCTGGACACTGGCGCCTCATCCAGTGTGAAAGCACCACTGATCAAAGAGCTACAAAAAACATTATGTTACAACGATGTTTATTCATTCGAAATTAAGTTACTACAAAGGAAATCAGACAATAGCCTTAGACATTTACCATGCTATGAAAGTATTGCATTACACCTTATTGCAGAATCATTAAATTATTTGCAGTTGAAAATACCTTAAAGCAAAGTAAGAAATAAATATCATCAACAGCAGGCAATGTAAACGCACAGGCTATGTACATGTATATGCATGATGTAACTTATGTTTGTCACAAACATACATTACAAACCATACATCTGCTCACAAAGAGGAATAAACCTGTAACCTTTTAAATCTCTTTCCAAGTCTGGCCTTATTCTCACCACATTGAAGTCCTTGTGTAAAATATGTACCAGTGTAAATTATGAATGTGAAACTATACAACATGTACTTACAAATTGACAGTAGCATACATGCATTTATCAACAATTAATAGACATAAAAGACATGGATAGCTCCACAATGCATATTAAGCTATGATTGATTCATACAAGTATATGTACATACCCTGTACATGTAATTTAGACATAAACCGTTCAATTTGTTGATTCATGCCATCCTGAATTAAGATTCTTTTACGAGACCTGCATTGTGCAAATACATATTAATAGACCACATGAATTCATTCCAATGTGCAGACAATTATTTTTGTATTGTTAATGAGAACATGCATGCACACAACAAAAGTTGCATTGGCAAGCATTCAATTATATTGAGTAAAGAAAGTACTTACCGTGGCCATAATTAATGATATAATTATTAAACAAATATAAAGTATGTAAACTTGAATCATAAGCTATACCAAAATACATAAGATATCTCACAATAATCTACATATTCCATTGCTAAGACTATATACAGTAATATAAAACCTATACATATGTAAACTGGCACCTCCTAC
>NW_003546284.1:138259-139291 GCF_000090795.2 Amphimedon queenslandica | reverse complement strand
AATGTGCACAGCATTGATGGCAGCATTAACATGCATGATGATCATTAATATGTGTACAGAATCACTGCTTGAATAATACTACATGTAAAATAACAAATTTTAATTTTACTCGAAAATTTTTCTTGTCCTTCAAAATTTTTTCAGCAGCGCCCAGATCCATAAGCAACTGTCATTTGTAATAAACATGTAGTACAAGCGACAAACTAGATCCAGATTTGATAATGACAGCTTCCTTCCTAACCCTCTGTCCTACATAAATGATAGTCACACAAATTGGAATCAATGCAAAACTCTAATGAACAAAAAACCTCCTTCACACCCTCTCCCTGTCCATTACAGCAACAAGTACTCAATATTCACTGTTATACATTCATTAATCTCACTTCCTGAATTGAGACAGATCTCTTTGTACTGAGCAATACTGGGTGGATATGCACCAATGGTTTTCACATACACTCACACATCATTCACATTGCACTAGCCGGAAATACAAGTCACATTAAACAACCAATGTTTTTAAGATGATGGACCGCCCATACACCATACCCACTTCCATCATCAATCAATATTTAAGAAATATTAATAGACTTAACTGCTTGGAAATGATTAGTACCAACATGCTTCAAATACAAAGCAGGTGTATTAGTATCACAAGGAATGTCATATAAAGTTTGGGTTTCATATCTAGCTCAGCCAACAAAAGTAGGAGTTAGTGAATATGAATATATGGTTGTACCTGATATTGCAGTTAGTGTAATAATCTCTGTGTCAGTGGCCCACACTCAATTTCTATACATTTTGGACTTATTTATGTAATCATATACGCTTGAATATCTGGTTGCACTTAATGTACTATTAAACAATTCTTCAAAGTTTGGCATATTACTAACAATTGCTTTATGTAATTAGTAATGCTGAGAAATTGACCCAGTAATGAGATATGAAAGGGCGTTAAAGAAACAGTTCCCATCACCAGGGCATCAAGAGTACTATTAGGAACTCTTTCATCTGACAATGGTGTTGTTGGACTAC
>NW_003546284.1:135626-137720 GCF_000090795.2 Amphimedon queenslandica | reverse complement strand
CAAATTTGAGATTTATAATCTCACACCACCTTTGAAATTCTTCATTACCAGGGTAATAAACGTAATCCCATTGTCTCCTTCACACAATATCTGGGTTGGGTGGCTCTTCATAAGTAAAGATGACATCATCTTTTTTTGAATTACTTGTCTTTAATTTAATGCTTGAGAGTTTTATAGATACAATCAGACTAGTACAACAATGGTCATTTTTTACAACACACTTGGTTTTATCATCTTTTCGTTTACATTTAATGTTTGAGAGTTTTATAGATACAATGAGACTACTACAACTATCATCATCTTGGATATTAAATTTGGTTTTTAGGTCTTTCAAATTAATTGAAACAATTAATTTATCATCTTTTTTTGAGCGAGACAATGCCAAAGCACTATTGTCTGTACTACTGTCTACATCAACTTTTCTTTTTTGGGGGCAAGGCTTACTTAAAGCACTATCATCACATACTTTACTCTTTTTGGGGTGATTAGACATTTGTAAATCAGTACTCTTATGTTTATTGCTACAAACCGTACTGGTACTTTGTACATGACTTACAGACACCTTGGCATTCTTACTACAAGGTTCACCATCACCAATTATACCAGTCACTTGAATCTTTCTCTTCTTTCCTTTACTTTTCTTGATTTGAGGTGTCATTCTGAAATTTACTTCTGAGGCAGTTAAATTCGTTAATGCACAGATTACTAACTTTAACAGAGAGAGGATCAAATGATAATAAATGTAATCCATTTAGTGTACGTACACGAGACAATGCAACATATGCCATACCATCCCCAAAAACATCAGTCGATAAATTAATAATGGCTGTATCTAGTGAGAGGTTCTGACATTTATGTGTAGTAATAGCATAAAAAAGTATAAGTGGAAACTGTTTCCTATGTATATACAAATTCTTAGATAGCATAAATCTAGATGTAACCCTTTCTATGACACAAGGTACATGAATATAATCAAATTTGATTGATATAATTGTAGCATAAATACCCATTACTGTACCAATGGTACCATTAACTAATCCTACTGTCACATCAATATTACGTCTTAGCATTACTCTACAGCTTACTGCTAAAGACAATACAGTTTCTAAACCAGCTGTTTTGCTTGGTTGATCTTTTAGTTTCTCTAATTTTTTTTCTTGTTTTTTGTCAAATTTTGGTCTGCTGCCACTTTCATCAACAACATCAACACATGCTAATTCCATTTTCTCAGTTTCTAGACTTTCTAACATTAATTCATTGATTTTTTGGAAAGCGTCTACCTTAGAAAATAGGCAAATTGGAGAATTTGTTCCTTCACTTTCCAATTCTTTCTATTTTTCTTGTATTGAAACCTTAAATACGCGACTCTTAAGTGTATCAATAGTTTCATCAGTCAGACAGCCATGCCTAACAGAATCGAGCATCTTAAAGAAAGTTTCATCTCCTTTTTGTCGCTCATTGATCGTTAGTATTCTACTGTTTCTTTCCATATGTTAACTGCATTTGCTGCTCCAAGTCTTGTTTTTACTAATTTGTTGCTAATTTTTTAAATACTGGTCTAGCATTAACTGGTGGCAATTTTAAGAGGTCACCTACAAATGAAATATTCTTAGATCCAAACCATTTATCAGTTCCAAATTTATCTTCTAAGTGCATGTGTAAGTATGCTAGATTTAGATTGGATACCATAGATACCTCATCTACTATTATAATTTTTAAATTTTTAAGTGTCATTTTCATCCTTTTCTAAGCTTCTTTATTTAAAGCCCAATATCCAGCTGTCTTTCCCTCATGCTCTATTGGTAGCTGAAATAATCTATGTATTGTTAGTCCACCTACATTAAATGCGACTATACCTGTTGGTGCTACTATACCACACATAATTTCACCACTTTTTGGATGCCATATGTCATCCACTAGGCATTTTATTGCGTCTATCATAAATGACTTACCAGTTCCACCTACACCAATAATAAACATTCTTAGCGGTTTGATATTATCTAATCTAAGTAGTCTTGAAGACTCATTCTCTACTAAGTCTTCACGTTCTTTTTGACTCATAAGATGAGTCTTAATTTTATCAAAAATTCTTTT
>NW_003546284.1:133713-135616 GCF_000090795.2 Amphimedon queenslandica | reverse complement strand
GCTTCCATTACAAGTGTGCTCTCATCTCTAAAAGGTACAAATAAAAATATTAGCGAGTAATAAAAATCGTCTCTTTCCGCTTCTTGCATAGGATTAAATTTCCTATAGTTTGGAAGTACTGGCTTTGATCGAAGTTTGTATACTTTTTCTCCATTTTCTCCTATTTTATCAAATTTGTAATTAGCAACAAATTCATAAAGAGATACATCTTCCATGTTTTTTGGTCTTGTCGGATAAAAGTCTTCAATTATGCTAGGATTAAAAATGTCTTTCAAAGATCAATCCATTTTAGTTAAGTATGAACAGTTTTTGATTTTTCTGCTCCTCTTATGAGGCAAGTACACATTAACATACTGTACAGTTACTGATTTCATGTATAAACTTTCACCGAAAAGAAGATCGCTACCTTTATATAGTCCTACTTCTTTAGCTCGATGTAATTTTTGGCCGATTTTCCAAAGCCTGCTGTTTACGTTGTCACAGCTGCTGACTTCATCCCATAAGTCCTGTGTATGACTCTTTTCTGCTTTAGTGACATATCCAGTTACATACTCTGTTAAGGAAAGACTCCTCTCTGCGATGTATTGCAACCCAATATTTCCACGCCACAATTTCAGCAGTAAAGGATTATAGTCGTCAACTTGAACTTCTTTTTCATTTCGTTTGAGATAATATATTTTATTGCATGATTTCAAGCTGTTTTCTACATTGATGCAAATACTCTCTCATACTGGTCTAGGAAAATCAAATCGGCATCTAGATACAAAGGTCTTGCCGACTGTAATATTTCGCTTGCAGTATTTGCTGCACTTGTGCATTTGGTATTTTGTTTCTAAAAAATTTAAAGCAGGCCACTTATTACTATCTGGTATATGACAGGTAATCCTATCTTGCATGAAAGAACAGACTTCTTCTGGACGATCAATACCGACAACAGGAGCATTTGCAACCCATAGGAGGATGTGATAATAAGGCACTCCATGCATTTAATATTCTTTTTTAACATAATATTGTTCTACTTTGCCTAGAACACCTCTCTGGAGAATGACTATGTTAAAGAAATCCTTATATTTGTATGCAAATTGTCGCGATACTGAAATGGGTCCTCAGTACATAATCTAGAAATACTATATAATTGTGGAGCATTATTTACACATTGCGCTATATCAGCTGAATCATATTCAGCAACTTAATGTTAGGAAAAGTGTTGGTAAGCCATACTCAGCAATCATTGCTTTGACTTCACCTTTCACACGAAACCAATATTGATTTGTGCCCCATATTGGAGCTAACATGGTACTTAAATTGCCCTCAAATTCTTCATCTAACACATTTTTTTTTTTAATATTTCAGCAACAGTTTGACCAACGTTGCCCCTCGATGTTTTTAATAAATTATATGTGCCAGTTTTTAAGGCCTTGTTAATTTTTAATCCATAATAGTGCAAACAATATGAATGATTTCTATGAAATCTGGAATCTATGTTTAAAATTCTTGAATTTATGTATTCACTAAATGATAAAGTCTGTGCTGGATAGCTTTTTCCGGGATGATGCTCTCCATAATGTCCAGTTGGAAATAAAGTAGGGAAGCATAACAAAGCAAGATGCTCTTGCCTATTGTGTATAGGCACTTCTTTTACATTCATTAATTTATATTGACTGATATCAGAGCCTGTTGCAATTTCACTATCAAGATTTCTAATTGTATATGCCGAAGGCCTTCTAAATCTTGATCGTTTGCTTCTTCAAGCATTTTACAAGTAGTATTGCTTACTACTTGTATAATATTTTTAGACAATTCGTCAATTGAATCATCGTCTACACTTCTTTAAAGCCAATTTATTTCATTTAATTTTCTTAGTGCTGCTTTTATTTTATTCACATCAACTAGGCTATGCCAG
>NW_003546284.1:130221-132443 GCF_000090795.2 Amphimedon queenslandica | reverse complement strand
AAGCCTCTCACAGCTGCGACATACATTGACAGTCTGATCAGACAAAGCTTTCTTAAATTCATCATTAGCATCTGAATGCTGAAAATAAAGTACAGTATCTAAGTTTGGTATTCTAAATGGGTCATCTTTTTTGCCATCATTCATAGCGTAATACACATCAAATTCAGTCTCATCGGCTTCATTAATTTTTAAATCTATTAATTGTGATACATTGCCATCAGCAAGGGAAGAATCAATAATATCTATTGTTAAATAGGCATTTCTAGCAACACAAAAGTGTTTTAAAAGGCGTCTCAACAAAGGATAATGAACAGATGCATTCCGTAAAATACGCAGCATACTTTTACATTCAGTATCATTACTACTGCACACAATGATCGCCTATCCTTTCACAAACAATTTCAGAACATTTAAAATATTTATCAACATTATTTTCATCTTTTTTTAACAATTATTGTTTCATTTGCATTATCACAGAAATCATGTTCATGCTCTTGATCTATTTCGTCAACATGCAGGGATCTTGTCATATAATGAGTATTAGGACAATTATCACATGCATCTAAATGCTTCCTCAATTCTTTAATGGGTTCATCAAAATAACGTCTAACTTCAATAATAGAAGTAACGTCACTTTCTAATAAAGGTTTGCACCTGTCTTTACAGTGCCATTTGAGGGCAGGCTTTCTGTTATTAGTATATATTGTATTATTATCAAAATTGTCATCTTCAGAGTCACTATCATCGTTACATTCTTCTGCTTTGTCAATACATGATACTTCAACAATCCCTGCTACATAACAGATGCCATTTGTATCAGGAGGGATTGCAATTGGACTATCTAATTGGCTATCAGGATCATCATTAGGATATAAATATGCTGATTCATAAAAATGAGGCTCACTATTTTTTGCGTGACATTGCTCACCAAAATCACTAAAGCTATTTAACTTCAATTTCCTAATGCTATTTGCTGCACGTATCAATACGCCTGCTTTGTGGGATCTGTTTTTAAAAACTGATTCTAACAATATACTTGATGCAGCATTACATTTACTGTCATATGATGTGTTCTCAAATTCTACACCTTTCGTACTTGATGGCAATAAATCATCCACTATTTTGGGGCTGTAATATATTGTTTCTTTAATTTTAGTAAAATAATATTCCTTTGCTTCACTATTTGGTGCAGGTAATGAATAATTAGAACATAATCTATATAGTATTTGACCATAATTACGTTCGTAATAATCTTTGTTTAGACGCCTCTTATTTTCTTTATTTAGTGCTATCTTTAATTCATTCATTTCATTATCAGATAATTTATACTTCAGGAATTTAACTTTTGTTACATGTAATGTTGCATCTCTACTTTAATAATACTGGTTCAAAGACTTTTGTTTTTGTGTGCCTGGATTTTTTTGATAGCATTCCTTCCACTTATTTTTCTTAGAAACAGCATTTTGGGAATAACTTTTTTGAGAATATTCTAATGACTTTATTCTTTTAGGTATAGGATTCAAATAATAGGATACTTTGGAATACTTCTTTTGATTTATAACTCTTGAGACCCTGTTTTGTTGTACCATTTTTACACTTTTCTTTAAAAAATAATCTGGATTCAATGTATAAAGTTTTTTCAGGCCACTTTAGCAGCTGCAAGTTTATATTTTCTTCCAATTTTATAAGCAATTCTTGATTGACTTTTAATGCGCTTACATTGCCTTATATAATATGATCTTGCAGTGAGGTTTCTCCTAGCAATAAAATCCTCATTATGTCTCACTTTGGAATAATAATCAGAATTTCTTTTCTTTATCCTACGCCCTATTAGATCCTTTGCTAAAACATTACTTATAAGAAATGCACTCAACATTAATTCGACTAGTTCATTTTCATTACATTGTTTTAAAGCATTAATGACATCTCTCCATGATGCTTGGGGATTAGCTTGCAACCACCATATATGCAACTTCATTATTGTGTGTTTAGAACAAAACTTTCCTTTCATAATCTGAACAAAAGACCTAGTTATTCCAGGAAGACAGAGAGCAAATGGTTTCCAGTCAGCAAGTGGTTTAAGGTACTTCACAAATTTACGACGTGACGGTTTGTCATCAATCATTGGACCAGGATTGAGCTCAACATCTCCTGATAAAAGGAGAAGGAGCAAAAAATACTCCAGTTTATAAATGACATCAGAGGTTCCAATATAAGACCCC
>NW_003546284.1:118145-127330 GCF_000090795.2 Amphimedon queenslandica | reverse complement strand
CTTCCGTGAAGTACAGAAGTACTACAGAAGTAGTGCACATGCGCAATAATTTCAAAATGGCTTCCAATAACAAAGGTGTGCCTACACCACCCATTATAAATATCGTTAAAAATGGCTGTACCAATGGAAAACTTAAGTTATTCCATGCACATCCTTGTTCCAAGCGGTGAAGAACTATGTGCGAACCAGCAGTAGAGGTAGTTTTTATAAGAAGTTATTAGAACTGATAGAAGAAAGATGAAAGAAAGAAGAAAAAGTCTGAAGAGTTTTGCAGAAATTTGAATTTGGCCCTCTTCTCCGGAAAAGTTCCTGCTACATTACAGTCCACTTTAAAGGTATCAGGAGAATTGCTCAGTGGAGGAGACCTCATCTAAGCCATTTATAAGGCTGTACAATGTAAGATAAAAGAGTTATAAGCATTTGAAAATTATAAATTTTGTCGCCATCTTAAAAAATCAACCTCAACCCTACATATAGGCTACCGCCTATATAATACGAGCAGGAATAGTAGCAAAATACATACTTTTCACTTGAAATAACTCCTTTAAAAGTTGTATGTTGCCAGATCGAACAATTTTAGCCTTTCAGGAGTGACCATTTGACTATTACAGGTTTAGTTTAATGAATCAGCAGCAAGTGTGTCAGATTCTTACACAGCTTCAAAACTACATGAGGTATCATTTCTAGAAGTAACTTCTAGTAAAATAAAAACCATTTTCACATCCTTAGAAAACTTCATCTCCTTCGTGCTGCCATGCCTAAAATAAGCTTGGATTCTACTGATCACGTGGTGATATAGTCATTATTCTAGTGAATGGAAAGTTTATACAAAGATTGAATAATAACATCGATGCTTCGCCCAATGGCTCAGTACATGAACAAATAATAATATCAATGCTTGATGCGGTAATGAGCTTCACCCAATGCCTCAGTACATTATTAGTCAGGATTGTTGTCTACTGTGGCATGCAATGTATAGTTTATACACCGACTAGGAAGGATTAAATTAGTATGAATCACGACTAAGAGGTGTATAACGTATTTAAACCATATTCATTGGTATTTAGAAGATATTAATTGATGTTATAAAGATATTCACTATATTATGACGTGACTTACCACTGAAGATTGAAGAGCATGTGGCCCAAACAGTAGTTGAGTAGTAGACTCCCAAAGCCAGGCTAGCTCTAAGACAGGCTAGATTTATAGAATCTATGCTAATAGGAGAGTCACAGACAGAGCTGATAGAGGCACTGAGACTCCTGAAGCAAAAGAAGTTAGGTTTGCAGCAGCTAGAGCTTGCAGGGACATTGAGACGCCTAAAGATAGAGAAGAAGACTCATTGACAGAGTTTGAAGAGATGCTGGCCTGTGGAGGAAGAGCTAGGGCTCAGTCTAAAAAAGCTAATGAGCCATGTGCTGATAGAGATCACAGTCTGGCGGCTGACAATAATAATTATTGCTAGTTCAATTTCTACTTGCAAAACAATTTCAACTTAAAAATGTTTTTGTTTAGTTGGAGACTTAAAGCAGGGAGGTTATAGCCTCATTACTCATAATCATCAAAGGGAATTATTCATAATATAGTTTAAACACATTTATTGCAGCAGTAGAAGCAAATTAGTACCACCTATGGAGATTATAAGATCGCCTCTTGTCAAATGAGAGGAAACCCTCAGTGTTAAGGAAGGAGCAATAATGCTAAAGGACTTTATGTGAGTGGTCCGGAGAAGAAGTGGCACAGTACACTGTCATAACTTGAAGAAGCTGGGTCATATGCAGAAAGATTGCCATTAAAAAGTTTATCTACTTCAGAGAAAAGGAATGACAAAGAAAACAGCATTAAAAGATTTGAAGGGAAATGGGAAGAGTTGTTCTAGTCCTGGTATGGTCTAATAACCACACATGTACTAGCAGCAGTCAATCATATACCAAATGTGGTGTATACAATCGTTATTTTCAGTGTTAGATTTCAAATCATTTCCAGATGTCACCTTAGGAGACCACAATAAAAGTGAGCTGGCTGTGGTACTATTAAATTATAATTAGATGGAAAAGATGGGTCATATTTGGACTATACACTCTATGATGTGCTCTATGTTACAGAGCTGTCATTATATCTACGTATTGTTTCTGAATAACAGGTTGTCGTAGAACTGACTTTTTATGAATCCACATGTGATATCACATGTGAAGATGAAAAATTCATTGGTAGAGCAATTAAGAATGATGTCTGTATAACCTCAAAGGTAAGAGTATCAGACAGTGTCAATGCAAAAAAGTGGTGTCAACGTTTGGCATCAACAATTGGATCATCTTCATACAAATCAAAAACAACTTGCCAAGAAAGGGTTAGTTGATTTTTAACCTCTGATGATCTCTTAAACAATGCAATATCTGTGAATCATAGGGTAGTACCATCGCCTTTAGTTTCCAAAAACTAGTGGTGAACAAGCTAACGAGCCACTGGAATTTGTACAAGGTAATGTGATAGGAAAGACAATTCCAAGTCACTAAGTGAAGGCGTTTCCTAACATTCACATATAATGAAACCATCTATGTATGGGATTATACTTTTTTAAAAAGGGAAGTTTTTAAGACGTTTTTAGTGTGGAAGTCAATGGTGGAAAAGTCTATTGAAAGAAATCTAAAGCTCCTTCATAGCCTAATGTGTACTACTTTTCTGAAATAACTCAAAAAAAAGGCATCAAGCATGAGTTAACCATTCCAAGGTCACCTCAACAGAATGGTGTTGCAGTGAGGTGCATGACACTGCACATTAATGGAAGCTGTGAGAGCAATGCTATTTGGAAGTCGGTTACCGTAGAGGTTCTGGGCAGAAGCCCTAAGTACTGAAGTTTACTGTAGCAAACTGGAGTCCAACCTATGGTAATGATTGCAGTAGACAACGCGAAGCCTTAGTCAGTGTCAAACCAAAGGTGATTCACCTCGAAGTATTTGGTTGTGTTGCCTACTCACATATCTTGAAAGAAAAGAAAACAAGCAGCAAAAGAGTGTGATATACTCAGTTGTGGTATGGCAACCAAGGGCCTTTATTTTTCTGATGTCTATGAAAGAAGAGCCTTCTACAGTCGTGATGCAATGTTTGATGTGAGCAGACTTGGTTATGGAAAGGATACAGCAGATCATACAGAAATGTCAGGTGACATTGAAATATTGACTGATGCTTCTGTTTTAAAAGGAGCTGACTGATATAGTGATATAGCAGAAGGTGAAGAAGTAGGAAGGTTAAACACCTACTAAAGAAAACAACCAGTCATAAGTAGTTCTACAAGACCAACAGATTTCTATGGCACGTTTATCAGTACAGCTTGAACAAATCACTCTCTTAAGTAGTGTTGGATTTGTATCACATTTTAGATTTGGTTTCAGTTACAGTATTTTCACCAATGCTCATGGCTTATTAGTAATAGTAACGCAGTGGCGTTACTAAGTAGGATTCACTTCCAAACACAATGGCTGCCACAACTCTGGCAGCCTTGCTGTACAGGGAAAACGAGCTCCTATGCTTACCAGACTTCTTAGAGGACCTCATCTTGACCAGAGGACTCCATTGGTACCCATAGCATGGCTCTAGACCTTGTCTAAGACAAAATTCAAAAATGAGGAAACCGGCCTTTGTTCAGCCACCTTTTTTCATCATCATCATCATCATCATCATCAAGTCAGAAGTCCTGTCAATCCAGTTGTCGGTGTATCTCAGTATCAGTTGATGCTACAAGGGTATTTTTTACACCAATCTACTCGAAACAGTCTATGCGCAGGACCATGTTCCATCAGATCATTCTTCACGTATTAAGGAAAAAGTGATACTGCGACTGCTGGATCAAGCCATTTTAGCTGCATGCCGCCATTTTGTTAATTAAAGAAGCGTGTGCTCCAAAATTTGGGTGTGGTCACGCATGCTCAGATCTGCAGCTCTGGAAGGAGCAACTTATTTTTTTACCAAGCTATGTGTGGAATCAACTTACTGCAATGCTTTAGTGGAGGTTTCCATCTAAAAGAAGGTATTGATTTTACATATTACTGTTTCATCAAGTGTTATTTTATTTTATTTTAAAAAACAAATAAATGAATTAATGCTATGACTTATGATATGCAATGATAATTATGAACTTGACAACAGCCTGGAAGAACAGGAATAGCAGGGAAGATGGGCAGTCTTAGCTCACAGATTCTTGAACAAGGAATTGTGTCAAGACTAGTATTAGTTTCACTTGTCATCAGTATATTGATTGATAATAATAATGATTATAAAGAAATTATTTTTTGTGTAAAATCAACAAGTATCACAATTGCAATACTATAAATAATAAAAATCAACACAAACAAGAACATAAAAATTTAAAAAAAAACAAGATGAAGTAGGATTCCGAACGACTAATGAGAATACGAAATGTTATTAAAAAATCAACTCCAACAAGAACTTAAAAATTTTTTTAAAAACAAGATAAAGTAGGATTCCGAACGACCAACAAAAATACGAAATGAAAATTCTACTTGTTACGCAAATTCTACTCTACATTGTAAAATGATTCATAATTCTTGCATAATAACATTAAAAGTACAATGTAGAGAAGAATTTGCGTCACGAGTAGGATTTTCATTTCGTATTTTTGTTGGTTGTTGTGACTCCTACTTCATCTTGTTTTTTTAATTTTTTATTTTCTTTAAACTTTATTTTTTAGTAATTTTCCAAAAGTAAAACTCTTGGTATTGGTCACAAACATTAATGTTGGTAAATTATGTTAGGTACATATAATTGAACAAAACTAACTCTAGTCATACTATTAATGTTTGACTAATGATGATATAATTCTATTTGACTTCAATGATGTACTTCATATTCTTCCTGACCAAAACTTGCCTTTCAAGGTTGCTGTCACTTGCCCCGCTTTGCTTGCCAATACATGATGCACCTGCTGTAGAAAAAAACTCTCTATATGGCTGTAGAGGATGCTAAATAGCATTGGATATGTAGCTTCAGAAGTAATCCAAAAGTCTATTGAGTCAGCAATGTCAGAGGAAGGTAGACTTGAGAAAAAATAGTTCACCTAGCTCCTCAATTATCTGACATTCAGTTGACATAGACAATTGGCTGATTTTATCAGAAACTAAACTTAAAACGTGTAAGTGGGGGAGAATTGATTTCTTCCACTGTATTACTCTGTTCTTTCATTGTTGTCGCATGGTGGGATTTGTACAACATCAACCTCTTCTTGTAGCAACAGCAAAATGTATTGTTATGCTGCATCTTTCTGTTACTTGCTTGTAATCATATTGAATTTAGTGAACTGAGAATCTAATGATGTTGCTGCAAGATTTAGTGGATTAACGTTAATATGTTCTAGAGAAATTAGGTTTGCAAAACGCCTCTAAAGTTCTTTAAGAGAAGACACAAAGATACAGTTGACAAATTAGGCTTTTTTTTATTTCTGCAAAATGAAACTTTAGTTCCATAGTGATAGGAACAACGGAAGATACTGTTGTATTGTCTTCACAACTACAGAGGTTTGTCTATTTTGCAAATGGTTCCAGTATATATTCTAGTTGTTTCCAATCGCTTATTTGAAGATCATTCAATTCCAGATAATTAAGTACTTGAGAGAGTTCAGTGCATACTTTATGTAGCTTTGGCACCAAGAAGAAAATCGAACTCCATCTAGTAGGACCATCACCCCTTAGCTTTTTGGCAGCTAGTCATATTAGTTTCTCTGTAGCCTTTGTTGACGTTTTCACTTTTCACACCAGCTTTACAGCTTTTTGAATGGCATTATATATGGTTTTACTTTTATCAAAATAACCAGAAACTAATGGCAATGTATGTGCAAAAGAACTTAGTCGATCATACTGCAAAAATGATACTTCATGTTGCATTTCTTGATCTCCAAAGTCACCGAGTTTGCTTTAAACAGCTGCCACAGATGTCTCCTCAATTAGTGTTAGATCTTCGTCACTTTTACCTTTCACATTATTACAACTGTGATGAACATCTACAGAGTAAGAGTCCATTATTTCATTATAACTCACCAGAATGCTGAATCAGAGTAGCTTGCACATTGTTGGATGCATTGCTATCATTATCGGTTATTATTTTACCATCTTTGTTAGGCATAATATCCAATTCAGCCAGCACATTTGATACAACATCCAGTATAGCATTACCAGTATGAGGGCTTGGCATACGTCTAAGAGTGAGTGTATTGTAATAACTCTCATAATCAGCAAGGCAGTGATGCCTTATAAATGAAGCAGTTAGACCTTTTTCGACCAAATGTCAATGGAAAGATTTTACTAATCTTTTCAAATATTGAAATAATATTCAGCTTAATATCCATTACAAATTTGTCAATATCCTTACCTGATGCTGAACGACAAGGAACAGGGTACTTTCGTTCTAATTCCTCCATAAAACTTCTAAATTTAGAGCTCTCTACAATGCTATTAGGCACACTTGAACTGGCAGCAAAAACAGCTAGCTTTCTGGTGGTCTGTTTGTATTGTTCATCTTAATTTTCATACCTCTGAAGACTACCAGTGCAGGCTAATAAAGTGAGCTGTGTTTTTGGTTTCAATTTTCTTTCTGAGATTCTTTGCTCTTTCCTTGTCTTGTCTCTCTAAAATCTTGAAAGTGTAACTGACATGATTTTTTGGTGAATTTTTTCTTTAATTGATACAATCTTCTAATCATAAAAATGATGTATACTTAATGGTAATGTCTAAAATAATTATTCACTGAGATATGAGCTTCCAATGTCTGCATTTTTGCTTCCTGCCTTTTTACATCCTGCTATGTGGGTGCGGCTTCTTGTGATGTCATACAAGGCAAGGAAGTGAGTATGGCTGTGGCTAGTAATGGTAATTCTTCAATTTGTCCTGACTCTGATGATGATGAAATCAATTCAGAAAACATTACCTTATCAATTTGAACCAAGTTCTTCTGAAGATTTATCTTCAGATCAGGAAAACTCTGATAGTTAGAGGAGGTTGGTAAATAGCTCATGGTGCCTTTGTTCAAACTGTGAGGTAATGTCAACAGCTGCAGAATGCATTTGTTGCCAGGAAATAAATAAAATCATTGAGAAAATGTCTGAGCTTTCTACTCCTGTGGCTTGCATAACCCAGCATCCAGGTTTTGCCACAGTTTGCCTTAATGTTTGGGTCCTTTAAGTGGCCTGTTATCAGTATCGACAGCAATATGGTGAGCTTAATGCTTCTAACAATGAGTAAGGTTTTTGAGCACGTAACCATATTGTATTAATTTGATTTTTATAAGGAAGTAGAGATACACAAGCTATTGGCAACTGGTATGGTGGTTGTGGGGCTGGCTTGGGAAAGATGTCAGAGTTGTCCTGCAATCTTGTGCAGTTGCAGAAATTTGAAGATATCCATCTATCACATATACAGGATTTAGTAATCCTGAACTGTAGACTATTATTTATTATAATGATAATTTAAGTTTCACAAAATCTGCTTTTGTGTGCATCTATTGCTTCATGCTTATCAGGATGCTAATATGAACTGCAAAGCAGCGGAGGTGAATTGTCATCAAACAGTGTAAAATCTTTGGGAATACCATTAAGTACACACATGACCTCTTGCTTTAGATCATCTACATAATCTAATAATAGTGATGTAAAAATAGTGTTTACTTATATTTCTTACCGTATGTTGATTCGGTTGTAATTTTCCTAATAACATGTTGGCCATGTTTGCTCTTTGGAAAGCTTATTGAATATCTCCCTTTGCCATCTTTGGTTTGTGCCTGTACATTGTTGGAGTTTTCATTAAAATGTAGAGCAGCTAGTCTGCGGCAATCTATGTAATAGAATCTAAAAATCATGGTGTGTGAGTACTCCATAGCTACCTGCCAAGCATCCCATGGTAAGAAAATGTAGACTTAGGTAGAAAATGAATTAATAGACTATGAAATGCTTCTAAGTTTGAAATCTGGTGCAAGGGTGACAACTGTCGTATTTCGTTACACAATTGTGTCCTTTGAAGTAATGCAGTGACCTTTCACTCGGTTTGGTGTCTAAAGTCATTATATTAATTATTAAGTTAAATATACTATGTGATCTTACGTGGTTTGAACCATTTCTTTTTTCTTGCTGTTCTTCCATGTGCACATTTCTTGAAGGTTCCAGTGTGGCCGTGCTTATTGTGCATATGGTTGACAACAGAGACCCACTTGTCTCAAATTGAGTCAGGTGATGAAGGCAAATTACTTAGTGAGGACATTGCACACCAATACAAATGGTTGATGATGCTCTTTGTCCAATCTCCAAATACTTCACAATCCTTTTGCTTTGCCACAGCTAGTAACTTCTTCTGGATTTCTATGATTTTTAATGATAAAGTTTATACAGGTATAAATACCTTTTGCAACATGCCACACATCAAAATAGTGTGTAACATCAGTGAGGTTTTCAATGATCCACTTCGCTATTTGTCGGTGCCGGTCAGTAACTAATATGTCAATGTTCAGACCATAGTCTGTAAGCTTCTTGACACTCCTCACCAGGCCTTCCTTCTCCATATGGTAACTTCCATTTACCTCAATAATCTAAGAGAAGTATACATACTGTATGTATCTATAATGTTATAAGTAGTACCTGTACTAGCTGGATATTCAAGACAATATTATGGTTCTATTCAATCAATGTGTAAGGACAATATTTGGCACAGGACCATATTCACCACCAAAAACAAGTGCTGTGTTCTCACTTGAAAACTGAGAAACAAATGCTTGTTGATATTGATCCCAAACACGCAAAATAGCTGGTAGTAGGTATGAATCTTGATGAAGGAAAAAGGTTCTTGGTGTAATGGTAGAGCAGCAAAAATGATTCAGCATACGTAGTGCTTGCTCAGGTAGAGAACCACTAAAGAGAATAGATGCAGAGAGTAAAATATTACCAGCTGGAATTCCTTTCATAAGAGGTTGACTCTCCCAAGTGTTGACAGCCTCACAGATATTACAGTTTTGTGTTATGCAGATAAAGGTTCCACATATATATTTTCTGGTATTTGTACAAGGAAAGTGGCAGTGATGACAGAACTCAAATAGTGAAAGCAGACATTCTTCTAAGACGATGTACTTCACTTGGGATTCTGGTGTGGATCTGAACAAAACATAATGAATTACTGTCAACTGTAGAATAG
>NW_003546284.1:110987-117875 GCF_000090795.2 Amphimedon queenslandica | reverse complement strand
TGTGATATTAATCAATGGTAAAGGCAAAGCCATAGTCAAAACTAACGTTAACTTCATCAGTTGTGTTTCAGGTTCAGGTGGGTTGGGTTCAGGGCTCATATCTACAGTTTCATTATCATCGACTGAGTAGTGACAGACTGCTGCTGTAACTGACTCCCTTTCCTATAGCATACAGTATATATAAATTGCCATGCTGATGGTTTATATAAATTTTACCCTAATTTGTCCTCTTTTCTCATACGCTTTCCTCTTTGTCTGCGGATGTAGTGATGAGTCACAGTCATCATACTGATGTCTCTTGAATACGGTTGGGATTGCGTTCTCTTTTGCTTCCTTTTCTTTTTAATCTCAAATCCCTTGCCAAGTTCAAATCCTCCTTCAAAGCAATCTTGACTGAAATGATTGCAGCACAAAACACTGAGAGCTGTCGGTCCACTCCATTTGTCCCTTGTTCTCTAAACTTGAGCAACCACTTTGTTCTTTAAACAACTGTCTTTAGGAAAATAATAAGTGCTGATGCCTGCAACATTAGTAGTATTGCTACAACCGTAAGCTACACAGCAATTAAGCATTGTTTTCTCTCACTTCTCTACTTGCACACTACTGCAGGTGTTTACTTCCTTGCCTTGATGACATCACAAGAAGCCGCACCCAAATAGCAGGATGTAAAATGGCAGGAAGCAAAAATGCAGACTTTGGAAGCTCATATCTCAGTGAATAATTTTTTTAGACATTATACATCATTTTTATGGTTAGAAGATTGTATTAAGGCCAATAAAAAATACCCCAAAAAATCATGTCAGTTACACTTGAAAGTTTCATTGTGATTATTTCTAATATGACTCCTCAAATTAGATGGAAATTTCCCATTAAATTTTGCCCCACACATCTCACCAATCAAAATTTGGCCTTCACTTTTGTTCAGTTCTGCATCATAAGTGTAGTAGTCCCATATGTTACTGTTCCTCTGCCTTCCACTTTTAGCAACCATTTTGCAACTAAGATAGCTACACATAACATGTGCTTCATAAATTTTGCACATAATAATCTACTGATATCAATCAAATCTGTTTACCCTTCAGTGAGCATGGTAAATTGTCATCCTTTAATTCCCACTATTTTAGTATTGGTTTTAGTTATGGCATTTTATTACATTTAGTAATTTTTTTAGCTATGATATACCAAGTCTCATGACCCAATACAAAAATACATAAAGAATTAGTATTGGTACACCAATACAACACTATTCTTAAGGCTACTGCGGTAAAAGAGGCTCCCTCAGGTTAAGAAAAGCACAAATAGAATGAATCCATGAAGAAAGGAATAAATTTTGGGAGAGCTAATTATGTGTACAATGTATTGAAGTTAACACAACACAGAAGAACTGTTGGGTATAAGAGGACAATCAAACGGAAAGTGAAAGCTGATGGTTCTATTGAGAAATACAAAGCTAGGGTGGTTGCTCAAGTGTCATCTTAGAAGCCAGGACAGAAATACAATACAAATTTCTGTCCTGTTGTACGTTTTGAGCCTGTAATGTAAGTTAATAAAGTGGCAGCTGAACATGTATCACTATTACATCAGAGGAATGTAACATATGCATTCTTACATGGATATTTTGCAAAGGTTCCTGTAGCTTGTATGGTCTTAAACAAGCCACTTGGTGTTGGAATACAGTACTTGACAATTAGCTTAAAGTAATGGGTTTCACACAGATCAAGAAAGACCCTTGTCACTATGTTATTTTCAAAGGAGAGTTGTTTATTATAGCAGCATACGTAGATGATATTCTAGTTTCTGAAATGATGAGAGGATAATGGATGAAATAAGGTATACTCTCTGTAGTCAATTTGAAGTTAAACACATGGGTAAATTACACTTACATTACTTTCTAATAAAGGGCAATTTTGTTAGGTCAACCTACCTACATATTATGTATCATTGAGGACTAAATGAAGTACCAATAAATGCAATAATCAAACTTTTTAAAGAACTTGGAAATGATAAGCTGCTGATCAATGTCTATTCCAGTTAAAAGTGGGAGCCTATAATATTTGTCAACCAAGGAAAGGCCATATCTTACATTTGCTGTTTCAAAAGGAGTAAAGTTCTCTAAACACACAAAAGATATTTAGGTTACTGGTAAGAGAATCATTACATAGCTACAATATATGAGAAACTGTGGTTTAAAGGACTGATATGATGGCTCTGACACAAGTACATGAATTGGTTACTCTGATTCTGGAGATAACAACCTGTGGTTACATTCTCAAATATAAAGTACTGGAATTAGTTAAAGTAAGAAGCAAATCAGTGTTGCTCTCTCTACTGCCTAGGCTGAATACAATACTCTATTACAGGCTGCTCAGAAAACTAGACAGTGTAGTACCGACATGCTATGTAGCAACCAACAACAGTTTATGAAGACAACCGAGCAGCAATTTTTATGTATAAAAATATACAAGTGCATGGAAAAACAAAACGCAGAGATCAAGTACCACTTCATAAGAGAGCAGATGATTCATAAGAACATTGAAGTCAAGTATTGCTCTACTGATCATATTCATTGGTATCATCCTTATCTCCTAAAATCATTGGTGTCTCAGAGATACATGTACATGAAAATGCTGAAAGGTTCTTCTAAAGCTTTAGGACTGTAAAGTGGTTGCTAAGCACCTTGCTCAAATGACATGATTTTTTCATTTCCTTATGGACGACTGCAGAACTATTTAAAGTTGACTTCCCAGTCATGTCTTTCGACAATTTTAGAACAAAACTCATTGCATGCTTTCTAATTTAATGATGAAATGTAATATTCAAGCTGCGATTCATCTCCTCTCTGATAGGACCCGTGGTCTGCCTTTTCCGATTGATGCCCTTGTGTGTCATATTGACCCTTCCTCAGGTACAGTCTTTGACTCCCTCCTGAAAATAAAAATCCAGTCAAAACTAGAAGACCCGGGAGCTGTTTAATCTGACTCTGATATACATCTAATTCTGTATGATGGCCTGGATGGTCAAATTTTAAGGAAGGCTCCCATCATATTGTAAGGGGTGGCAGGGCCTTCTGGAGTAGACTCCGTTCAGATGCGTCGTTTATGTGTTTTGTTTAGACTGCTATTAGACCATCACTGAGATGCTGTAGCTGCTGTCGCAAGGAGGCTTTGTGCGTTGTATGTTCATCCTTCGTGTCTATATTCCTTTCTCTTGGGCTGTCTAAAAACTCTGGACAAGAGTCTTGGGGTTTGTCCTATAGGGATTGCCAAGATTTCTGGAAGACTTCTTCGTAAAACTGTTATTTTTGGTATTTAAGAGAGGCTATAACCAGATGAATGTAACACATTAAAGGGGCATGTCAAAGCAAGCCTACGTACTGTACGATAGTTATGAGCATGCAAGCTATTGCATGTGACTGTACATGCATGACATACAGCACTTGTTGAAAAATGTAACACCATTTAAGAATCTCTGCTGCAGTTACAGCATTAAAGATAGTTAGAAGCAGTCACTCAACAAATTATATTTTATGAAGAAGATAGCCTTTTTACTGCTCAGTCACAATATACTGCCGTCCTGACACTTTAGGCAGATTCTCATTGCATTCATCTCATCAAAGTTTTAGATATAAGAAAGAAAATTTTGTATCTGCTTTTCAAACTCTCCTTGCTGTTAAAGAAGTCTTTAAACAGTAGTTTTGTCTTATCTCGCTCACGTTTGCTGCATGCAAATCAGCTCAGACTTGTTGGAAGCTGCCATTGTTACCACACCCACTTTGAATGAAGACAATGCTTCAAAGCTATGCAGGACAAGTGGGTGGGTATGAAGCTTTACATGTTAACGCTAGCAAGGTTTCCACTCACAAAACATGGGAGTTGCTATGAGAAATACTTTAGCCATCTGTCCTGCTTTTGCAGAATTATTGTCATTACCTATTGTGCAGATACCAATCTATGTATATGTGGTCAGACTATTTTATTATCTGAAGGCACCACACAAGGAGAGTTATTAGCTATGTCCACTTGTGGTCTGGCAACTGTACCTCATCTTCATCAGCTCTCTTCTCCTTCAGTTATTCAGTCCAGGTACGCTGATGATGCTACTGCTGCTGGACATCTATGAGTGCTATGGGCGTTAGTGTTCAGCTATTTTCTAAGACTTGGCTTTTTGTGACACTTTGTTTAGAATCTTATAGTTTCAGGTAAAAATATTGCACTCACTACTGATGGTCCGTTCGTCCTGGGATCTCCAATTGGTACATTAGATTACATTGACAGGTATGTTGAGTTTCAGGTCTCTGATTGGAATTATGAGTACATACTCACTGAGATAGCAACACCCCAGCCTCACACAGCCTTTGTGGCATACACTCATGGTTTGTCAATGAATGGACATATCTTTGTAGAGCATGTCCTCACATTGCGTAGCTGATAGGAGTTACTATAGGAACCTCATTTATTCAACCTGTGTCAGGTTGTCTAGCACTTAGTGACTCTGAAAGTAAGCTGCGTAGTCTCCTTCAACATGGTGGTCTGGGCATTGTCAATCTCTCACTTCTCCATCATTTTCAATACCACTCATTTGTCAAGATCATTGCTCCTTTGATTAATCTAATCCTATCTCGTTAGTCGACTGTCCCTACAGTTCGTTGATATATTCAGTGTAAAGCTAAGAGTTATGTAATAAAGGAAGAGGAGTCTGATTTGTGAAGCAGTCTCTACGGTATGTGACTTTTTCTCTCCTAAAGATACACGTCTATGAGGTTTTTGTCAGAGAAAGAAGCCTCCAGTTGGTTGACTGTCCTTACAAATGCAGAGCATGGAGACTACCTATATAAGGCCTTTTTTAGGGAAGCTTTTGCCTTTGGTATGATTGGCAACCACCTCATCTACCTACTACCCGTGTCTACCATTAGAGCTTTGGAGTGGAACACTCATTAAGCTGTCCTAATGGTAGCAATACAATAATTTCTCAATAATTGTCAGAATGGCTAAGGCCAAGAAGTGGCTGCAAGCTATACCAGCTTATATGAAGAAGGTGAAGTCGATCATATCAACTGTGTTTGGCCAGATTTCTTAACTTACAGCTAATTTGTAGTTAAATAACTAATTTCAATAACTTTCGGTCCGCCCATCCGCCCACTTGCCACACTACATAAGCCCCTGCTTCAGCCATCTTCATTGGCCTTTGATTAGCTCCTCCTCTTCCATTGGGAGGGTGAGTGTGGATTGTTAATATGATCGACTTCACCTTCTTCATATAATCTAGAATAGCTTTCGGCCACTTCGTGGCCTTAGCCATTCTGACAATTATTTTTCAGAAGGCTCAGTCTCATGTATCAACTGTGTTGTTTGTAGCTTCTTCCAAGCTATTCTGGTCACTAATGACGGCTATTCCATAGGCTGCTTGATCCACTTCTTTGTGACAAAATCTTTGGAAGACTGACTCTGAATTCCAATTTGCTGCTTTTAGGATTTCTTCTAGAGTAACTCCACCTCTGGCTTCAGCTGAGGCTGACGCCCCACGAGTAGAGTGGGCTCTAAATATAGTGGAGTCAATCCCTGCCTCCTCAAGAGTAGTTCTTAGCCATCTTGCAATGGAACTAGATGTAACTGCTTTGTGTGGTTTTATGAAGGAAATGAACAGTCTGTTTTCATTTCCCATCATTTGCTTGGTTTTGTCCAGGTATGTATCCAGGTTATTAACTGGACAGAGTGTAGTGTTAGCCGGAAAAGCCGTAAAGTAAAAGAATTCTATTGGCTTTCCATATCTTGATTGTTTTGCCAAAACTGAGTTCAAAAATGATACTCCATTCATACCTCTTCTTATTCATGCAATGTTCAATTGTGAGAGGTCGGCTGACCTGTACAGTCTTGTAATGGCTAATAGAAAGGCTGTTTTCAAAGTTAGAGCCTTCAGTGATAAGGGTGTTTCCTTTCCCCGAGAATTTAGGTAGTTTAATACCCTCTGAACATCCCAAGTATGAGAATATCTAGGGACAGGTGGTCTCACATTGAATACCCCTTTCACCAGTCTGGTGATGATGGGGTGTTGACCTACTGGTAATCCATCAACCTTTTCATGCACTGATGATATAGCTAATTTTATGCATTGACAGAATTTTATCAATAACCCTCTTGATAGTGTTGCTAAAAAATTAGCAACCTCACTCACGGGTCCTGAAAAGGGATTGGAACCCCGTTTGGTACACCAGCCATTCCATTGCCCAAATAATGAGTCATATGACTTGTTTGTTTGTGTCCTCCATGAACTGAGGATGAGGTCTGTAGCTTGGCTTGAAAGACCTTGTTCATCCAGTCTTTCCCTGAGATGCTCCACACAGCTAGTTGGGGCATTATTGGAACTGACTCCATTGTCATCTCCTGCTTGGGTAGCAGGTGTGGACAGTCTACAAGTAATGACAGAAGTAGAGGTTACTATGGCTGGGATTTCAATACTGGGGCTACCAGAATTACTACCGCCCCTTGAGTCTGTTGCTTTTGTTAGCACTCTCTACCGGGTTCCAAGGTAGGTTGGCCAAGCCTTTCACTATTGTCCAATCCTGGAGAAAAGCATCTGTTGCTTCTGCAAATGAATCTGGCTGCCAGTTGAAATAGCAACAGGCAACTGCTGTTGTGCTGTTTATCTTTAGCAATACTGATAGTCCCTCCGTGTTCTTCATGAGGGTTTTTCATGCTAGAGTCCCTGCTAGCAGTTCTAGGCAACTGATGTGCCAATTCTTCTGCAGAGGAGACCTCATTGGTCTTCAATGGGTGTGGGTTGTTGCAAGCTCCACCTCTAATAGCTGTCAGGGCTCCACCCCAATTTTTTTAAATTTTGAGCTGGGAGGCTGAACTCCATCTTGGTAGTATCTACCATGAAACCCAGGGA
>NW_003546284.1:104488-110977 GCF_000090795.2 Amphimedon queenslandica | reverse complement strand
AGTATCTACCATGAAACCCAGGGATCCTGGGCATTTGGACGGATCTAGAACCGTCTTTTCTATGTTTACCATGAAGCCTAGGCACTGTGACAAGTATATCAGACCTAATGTTTAATCTCTGGCTTTCTCCTTTGTTTCTGCCATAACGAAAATGTAGACTACCAACCGTATCCCCAGCTCCCGACCGAGAGCTGCTATTGGCTTGAGGGTCTTGGTAAAGACCCATGGGGCTGAGGCCAGGCCGAATGGGAGACAGTGCGTTTGACTTAATTTGGTTGGGTAAGGCTTTTGGCTTTAATGGGTTATCAACGAAAGTTCTATTTCGTACCCCTTCACTGTAATTAGGACCCACCGGTCCTTTGTTACTTTGTCCTAGTTTGATTGGAAATGTGTCAGCTGACTCGCTTTATTTGTATGTACATTTAGGGTATTATCCCCATTGCAGCTACCACTGACTGAGTAGTGACATTTGTATTCTGAAAAGGTACATGAATTTTTAAACTGAGTGTTGTGTGTGCACAAGTCAGTTCTGGATTTGGATTGACCTCTCTCCGAGGTTCCATGCTCCTTGATGGTGCCTTTGTTTTCACATGTTGGGCGTTCCGTCCCTTTCTCTGGCTAATTCCCTTTCCAATGAAGGCCTTTACAAAAAAATCTCCTGTTGTGTTCTACATCAGGAGTAGTGGATTTTAGCACTCCAGCCCGGTCCAAATATTCCTTTGCTTGTTCTGCAAAGTCTGACTCAAATAAATATGGGTTTGAATCAGTAAACTGTGACTTGCCCTGTACCAGAGGAGTCAGATCACCATTAATTGCTGATATCAGCTTCTCTCTCTGGAGACGTGTTAATTTGGCATTAGCATTGCCAACCAGGATGGAGGCTGCAATTAGTGCCTCTCATATCTTGTACTGTCATCTCATTAGCACCTTCTAGGATGGCAGTGAGGGGAGCGAGAGCTCCAAGATGAAAGTCTGGAGTCTGGCTAGTTCTATATGTACACTCTGTGCAGATTGAGGAGCAAGTTTTCATTACTGAGTTCAATCTCAGGGATCTGGCTGCTTCCACTTTAGGAAGCTTGAAATGACTTCTGGTACGCTTCCTAGTCTCACTTGACACGCCCCCGCATGCAAGAGTCAGTGACAAGACAGTGAGTCTCCTCCGAGACCTCCATAAGTTGCTCGAAATCTTCCTCGTCCTCCGACAAGTATGATTAAGTTCTGTTGGCACGGGAATATCGCTTCCCAGAATGTTGTCCTGCTCTCTCCTTAGATCTAGAGTGGGGACTTCTAGAACGGCTATGGCGACTTTCAACCTTATTCAACTCACATTGAGCTTGGTCCTTTTTCTTTCAAATCTTCAACATCTGTTGTTAAGTCAGAAAGTCTGCTGTCTAAACCTTTAACTTTGTCCAAGATGTCTCGTAGAGACATATTTGCACGTGCATCTGTAAGAGAGCTAAGAAAAAGGCCAAGAAAGATGGCTGAAGCAGGGGCTTATATGGTGTAGCAAGTGGGCGGATGGGCGGACAGAAAATTATTAAAATTAGTCATTTAACTACAAATTAGCTGTAAGTTAAGAAAACTGGCCAAACAGAGTTGATATGTGAGACTGAGCCTTCTGAAATATAATCTCTGGGATCTAACTTTTAAGTTTTGTTGTGAAGTCTGTCATGATGTTTTAATGGAGCTCTTGCAAGCCAGTGCCTTGTCAGTCATTTAATAAACAATCCATCAACAGGCATAAAGGCGTTTGCCTTAATATTGCTGCCATTAATTTTTGGGAAAAGAATGGACAAAGGTCATACTTTGATATTAGAGTTTTGAATCCACTATCTCCCGCCAATTTCAATGTGTCTCTGCGACATTGTTACTAATCCGAGAAACAAAAAACTTACAATCAAAGGATAAGGGATACATGAATGCTTCTCAACACTTGTTAAAAACTCTGAGTGGTCTTGGCCCTACAGCAGTTGTGACTTGTAAGAAGATTGCCTCACTCTAACTCCCTTACAATGTAGTGATTTGATGGGTCAACTGTCAAGTCTCATTTTCACTATTGTTGTCTGCCATAGTGTTTTTTAGCTTTTAGCACAAACTCAAATTTTAGTTCTAGTTTTAGCTCCAGTTCCAAATTTAAAATATTTCCAGTTCTTGTTTTAGTTCTAGTTCTTAAAGTAAGGTAGTTTAGTTTAGTTTAAAATGTACTTTTGAATTTGAAATATTTGGAGTTACTTCTAGCTCTATTTCTAAATTTAAAATATGTGACCATAATTGACAAAAGGTACCTTATGGCGGATTTTAAAATTCATCATTAAAATGAAAAATATCAACCTGTGAGTGCTCTGTTGGATATCTATTGTGTTTAACAGTTACATAGTAACTTTTTGCATCCTGTGGAGTAATTTTATGATAAATAGAGCTCAGGAAGTTGGATATTTTTGGCTATAAAGATGAATTTTACTACCCGCCATAAGGTACCTTTTGTCAATTATGGTCACATATTTTCAGTCCATTTTTTGTTCTAGTGCCGAATTTAAATTATTTTTTGTTGTAGTTTTAGTTCTAGTTTCAAAAGTAATAATTATATTAGTTTAGTTTAAGTTCTAGTTTTGAATTTGAAACATACTTCTAGTCTCAGTTCTTGTTCCAAATTTAATACCTTTTAAGTTCTGATTTTAGTTCTAGTTTCAAAAGTAACAATTATTATGGTTTCGTTTAAGTTCTAGTTCTGACTTTAAAATATTTTTAGTTATATTTTCAGTTCTACTTGTAAAACTGAAAAAATTGATTATATTTTAGTTCTTGTTTAAAAGTTTGAAATAGTTTTGGCTTTTCTTCCTAATGCAAATTGATTTTAGTTGTTACACACAATTACATGTTGCTCTAATGGGAAAATTAAGTTATCATCCGAATACAGTAAATTTTAACTAAGTATTAAGTGCTTGTTTTTTTGCATAAACTTCTCGCTGTTAGTTATAGTTACCCAGTTGTTTCCATATGCCTTTTGATGCTTGTCCCGCAACTGAGAACAATCTTTTTACTGGTGCTGTCAAAGCCGTTGTAGCTAGAATGTGACAAGCCACTAATGCCAGGTTTGGATAAACAGTTCTTTCATTCATCATAAAGGAAAAATGGTCTGACTGGAGATTATCTTTGTTAGGCTTGTAATTAGAGTAAATCTGAATTTCCAGCTTCTCAGCTGACTTTCTGGCACTTGCTTTGTATCGTCACTGCTTTTCTTTTCCTGCAATGATGTACTAACTCTTGAGAGATGCTTAAATTGTTTCTTTGGAGGTTCAATAACTGTTGTAATAAGATAGATTAAGTCATTATTCTCTTCAGAATCAACATCCTCACAATGCAGAAAAAAATCATACTTTCTTCATTAGATGTAAGAAACATTTCAGCTTGCAGTCGTTCAGGAGATTCTAATATTTTCTGTATGATACAGTGAGGAATGTGGCAGTGACATACAATGCATCAAAATCTGGTGTTTCTGGATTTGTTATGAACTGGAACTTCCTCTTTTGATCTGAGAGCATCTTATTTGCTACCAATGAGACTCCAGCATGTTGTGCCGACATCAGTACAGGATCACACGAAAAACATCAATGAAACAACACGCTTATTTCAAGCCATACTAACCTCTTCCACATTGATAGTACGCTCTTTAATCAGTGGGCAAGCCATTCCAATAGATGTGCTATGTTCTGTGCTAGTTATGTTAGCAAAGGCTGGAGTAACTCCTCAATGCCTTTCAAATTATTCCGTGGAGTTGCAATAAGGCTGTCCCATACATGTTCATCTAATACAGCAACCAGGTGCACTTTTACATCTAACAACCACTCCAACATTTAGTCTTACAATCACTAACATGTTTCTTTTTTGTTTTGCAGTAAGTTTTCAATTGCTTTGGTAGACTTGCTTACCTTACTAACAATACTACGGGCTTTTTAAAGCAGCACTATATGACGGATTAACTTCAAATACATTCACTACGAGTTGTACTTTAGATATAAAGCAGCCGTCAAGTATGTATTTATAAAAGGTTGGTTGACTGATGCTCAGCTTCTAATTCTTCAAACTCTTCTATCACCCTTCTGCTACTTGCATTGGTATCTTGTTAGTCGGTTTCCATAATATATGTTCCGTCATCAGGGTTGTCGTCACCATTAGGTATATCCTCTCCTTGAATGATGTCATTCATGCCAGAAATATCTTCAACGTCCATATTGTCATCCATATCTTCATTTCTAAAGGCAACAAACATATTTCTACCGTTGTCTGCGAAAACACAATATTTCAGAAACCGATAACTTTAATCTTCTGTCACAGATTGAAATACTTCCATGAGTTTAGTGGTGGTGTGTGGTGAGGGAAACCTTTTTACAGCAAAAGTGATACTGTGACACTTCATGTCAGTATAATTGAAGTAGTGGCACGTTAATTCTAAGATTCAAGCTGTCATATCCAGCTCTTACTCCACACATTTGCAAACAACTGAGTTTTTCTGCATCCCGCATGCTAAAAGCAGCTTATTTCTTACCTCCCGATACATTTTTTCTATCACATTGCGTAGTTTCTGTCAATGTGATACATGATGCCTTGGATCAAACTTAGTAAGTAGCTTTCTAAATTCTTTTTTATCGACTCAACTCAATGATCCACAACTAGCTCCAACGAACAGAGCCAATCACTGTGTCACTGCTTCATACTTCTTTGATTTAGGTTGATACTTCTTGTTTTCAAGACAGTCAAGTAGCTTTGAATGCTTGAGCATTGCTTGATTCTCTGGGATTAAATGAGATGTAGATGTAGCAATCTTTTTGACTCTCCTCTGGTTCAAGGACTTCATAGTAGTTGGGATGATAGGAATTAAATGCTTATCCACATCAGTGGGGTATTTCCAAAGGTATAACCAAAGTGAGGATGCTCTCTTTCATGGAATGGCTGTCTGGATCTAAGTAGCAAATTCAAATAGACATGTGCTGATTTTTGCTTTTGTCTCTGGTCTTGTTTACTAAGTTAGCGTAATGCCCAGCTCATTGGACACAATCAGAAATTTTAATTCTCTCCATAGTAGCCATTATGTTGATGATCGTATTTTGAAAGCTATATGATTTCTAACTGGCATTACGAGGACCCTTCTCAAGTCAAACACAAACTATAGCATCATACTTTGATAGGAAAGTGAGAATTTTATAGAAATTTGAGAGAATTTCTTTAAATACCTCTATTACTGGAACATGCATTCTCCCTATGACCACATAAGGCAATATCTTGCCTACAATAGGAAGTAACACTTCTGAAACAGCTCTTACATAATGACAATTCCTCACCAACATTCTCCCTGTTACTTCAAAGCTGTTCAGTGACAGACCCAGTCAGTGATGTTCGCTGAAACTGCTTTCACGCAACAGTTGCTTGTTGGTTAGAGCTTGAGCAGTGATGCTTGAACAAGACTCCAGTCAACCCTGTAGCATGTTTTCATTCGCTGAAATCCTTAGTAGTGAATATTTTCTCTGGTCTACCAGTTCAAATGCTAGGTGCTTCAAAGAAATGACAGGGAAAGCAGGAAATGGCATTTTTGGTTACAGAGTGCTCCATCTATGAATATTTTTGCAAAAACTCTCTCAGGGAACTTAATATTGCTAGGTTGGACTAGAGGAGATGGTGATGTCAGTGCTATATCAGAAGCCAATCCTCCATCTGTCTGTATTGCTCCAGTGGTGGTAGTGGTAGTGAGGCTGGCTTCATTGACTCTGATCAGTAGAATCTGTTTTGATTCTCCTCAGACTCTAAACTTGTTGCTGCAGATGATGTCTCATTTTATTACAATGTTTGGAACTCTTGGGATTAGGAAAGTACTGGAACAAAAGTAATTGCTACTGCTTTCTCAATTCTAACTGAACGGTGGCTGCTGAACAAGCTGTGCTGATGCCTGCTGATTAATTTAAAAATAGCAGCTGAGCTGAGCTGACATCTGTTTGTAGATTTGTGGTTAATTGTCACTATCATCGCTAGCTTCGGGTTAATAGGGGCATGCACTGTGGTTTCACTATCTGCAAACAAACTAAAATTTAAAATGAATATCATTATGTAAAATTAGTTACGAATAGAATAATGTAACAAAGAATATAATTTCAGCCCTTTTAACGGTAGGGCAAATGCCCTGGTTTGCCACCACCAGATCTGCCACTGCCTGCAATCATTGACTGATGTGCAATGTATTTAACAAAGAAAGGGCTTACGTTCCTCTATCAAGAGTAAGAACACTGTTTTGTGTCCATTTGACATGTTTCAACCTCAGGTCATTAATAATTTGTTCAAAAAACGTACGAGTGATAAGTTAAGGCAGTTGTACAGATCAGACCTCCCACTGTTTGGCAATACAGAAGGTCAGCTTACTGGAATTATAGATAAGCCACAAGCTACAAATAAAAAACCACTGAACCACCCAATGTAGTTCACTATAATAGAAGTGTAAAA
>NW_003546284.1:93265-103917 GCF_000090795.2 Amphimedon queenslandica | reverse complement strand
TTCACTATAATAGAAGTGTTAAAAATTCCAGGTGGAATTCAGCAAAGTTAACTCAACAAGTAATATATAATAAGAGTAAATGAAAGAGATGAATAGAGAGACCACAAAACAAGAACTATTTGTGAATCAGACAATATCAAGTAACCACAGAATGTGCATGCATCAAAAAGTATATCATAAATAGCAATATTTGGACACAATAATAACTACCACGAAACTAAAATACATTTACTATAAGTAACATACCATCTGTACATGTAATATCAGATTTATCTCCCCCAGTATATGACATATTGGTGGGACTAATATTTAAGTAATTCGAAGCATTAGAAGCCTCAATTGCTATTTAAATAGATTTAAGCTACAGAACCTTTGCAGTTATGCGATTCTATAGTTCTAGGCCATGCCAACTAATTCTTTACATGTGCTCACTATCTAATGTGCTTATTGCTTGCTTGTTATGGCAGAGTCTGAACAGCGCTACAAGCATTAATAATTCTGTTAATTTTGTAGTGATTTTGAAGATACCATTTCAAGAAACTCAAAGCAATAATGTTCAGCAATGAATATAGTTATTGCGCTAATAAATATACTTCCAATATTTATGAATATCATTAATTTTCCAATGAGTGTAGTTTAGACTCACACGATTGGAAATGAGAAACAGAAAGTCACATGACTTTTGTGAGTACATTCATGATTTTTGGCCGCTAAAGTGGTAGGTGTGTCATGTCTTGAAAAGAAAAATGGCCCTCAGTCCCATTTGGCTGTTTTTAACCTCCTATTTTACCTGTATGCACCACTTCCTTGAGAGACTCCATCTCAGACTCTTGTCCTTCAACTAAAGTCAGAACTAAAGCCACAATTTCACTTGACTAGCCGTAGTTTACAGGTAGCAGCAATTTTAATTACTTTGATTGCAAAAGGAAAGAGAGATGCATGTCTTTGAGATTCACTGAGATCACTTCATTCCTCAACAAAGGTGTTCCAGAAGCATAAGTTTCGTAATCACTTGTACTCTTTATTACTTCAACACAAAGAATTATGTGACCTGCGACTTATTTCTGTCCAACGATGAACAAACCTTTGCATATTGGGGACAAAGTCAGAGTGGAGCGTTCAGAGATTTGGAATTAATAATTCACTATTTGTCCTAAAAACTCTGAATGTCTATTATTTTACTTTTCCATTTTGGGGCCATATCTTCTTCTAAATTTTACTAATAATTTTACTTTCACTGGATTAATTATTCAAATTATAGCATTATTGTTGGTTATTATAATAACATTGTTATTACACATTAAAATAATGAAGAATTTATTCTGAAATAATACAGTAAGTTAAAAACAAAAAGCTAGTCAACTTTGTTTATGTAGTACTCCCAATCAAGTTCTTACGGACCTATTAAGGATATATAACAATAAATTTGATGGATGTAAATTTACATGTAGCTAGACACAATGAAAAAGGTGAAGTAATGCTTCTAAATATGCTCACAAGGCAAAACTCAAATTTTGCAATGATGCATGTCACATTCTATGAATAAATAAATGGGTAAAAAATGCACTGAGTGATATTGCAGAACTATCACTACTGTACCTGTCATGAACTTTATACAAATGGGAGTGACAAACATGACTTGTGTAAAGTGTATGCTAAAATCTCATAAATGCAGCAAATACTCTATAGAACTATGACTCGCAACTAAGGAAAGTAATTTTATAAAATCATTGCTGCTATAAAACAATCACCATCAAGCTATTGTATGTCAATTTAAAAATAAATGTTCTATAGTTCTGATTCTTTCAATGCTCTAATTAAGTTGAAGTTATAGCCATTAATGGATATACATATATTTTCTATAATGATAGCGTGTAAATTACTCCTCCAATAAAAAAGTTGTTGTACACACACACTTATCAACTTTGATAAATACTGTCGTTCATTCCAGGATAATTGATAATTAAAAAATATTAAACCGCTATTTCTCTTTTTTGTAGTTGTATTGGCTAGAGTAATGATAAAAGTACACTCTACTTGTACATTATTTGCCATCTTTTGCTTTTATATCTGGACGTGTGATGGTAGTGCATCATTCCATTTAACTGTAAAAAATCGTAAATAATAGATACACGTGCATGTGTGTGTGTTGCATGAATTTTACATACAAAAATTTCCAAAATTCAAATTCAGTAAAAAAGAAACAAACATCTGTACAAGCAAAATCAGTAGTACTCTAGACTGTTAATACATTACAAACATAGCGAAAACATTTATGCTGAATAAGAACAGCGACAGGTGATTAACTTGCTTTCCCTTAAGTGGAGTGAAAGCTGTTGAAAGGCTTCTTTAACAGCCAGACAAGGATGCAATTAACTAACCACAAAACTCATTGACTGCCTAAATGCAGCAAGGAAGGTGTAGAGAGTAGATATAGTTACCGGTCACAACTTTAAATATTTTGATGACATTGATACTGTTCAATCTAGCTGTATCAATTGTGCAGTACAATCTTCACACAAACCATCTCTATTTTAACCACACTCTTAAAACAAAGTTTAAACATTTCTCGACACAGCAGTACATAGTACATTAAGCAAAAAGAAGAATGAAAACATTCCGACACATTGACATCATCCATGACAGCAAATATGTCCGCAAGTTTTGTGTAAGTTGCTATCAAATTCTTCTATTATTGCATGCTTATATGTATAGTACTGTAGTTGTCGGAGGTGCATGTATGTTCCATAACAAACTAGATCCTTAGATTGAAGCAAACTCTGCCAGTAAAAAGTTTTACATTATCTATTCTTAAGTTAGCTGCAAATATATTATGCGAAATTGCAAGTCATAATTAATGTTACTCTATCTCAGAAACTGTAAAGCCCTAAGGCTTTTAAAAAATTACCATTGAATAACACCTAAGTGTTCCTAGCTTTTTTCCCCTAGCTTACTTCTCTTCTCTGTTGGAATAGATGAGTGTTTCACAGGATAGTTATTCTCATGTTGTTATAATTCATAAATTTTATTTTTACCTTCATGTCATCTACATTTTGTTCTTTTGTTACAATTTTTGAGTATCTATGCCATAGTGTTAACTTTTATCCCAAAATGCAGTACACAAATCATAACATACATTTAACATTTCGCTTAGGCATACTGCAAGGCACATAGTGTGCAGTGTTATTATTGTGAATGTGAATTATATGTCTATATACCCTGGTTAGTTCTCAGCAATACATCATTTGATTCATGTACATAATTGATAAAACTTTCTTTATCTCTGTACAGACTCATTTTTGACTCATCCTCATATTTTATGATTAAAGACTAATATTATCATTATCTTCCTAAGTTTGTTGCTATAACATAATGAATCTTCTAATGCAATGGCAATTTAGAGTTGGAGTACAAAATGTAAAATTTTTGGTTACCCATACAGCAATTATTATACACAAACGTTAGGAATCAATGAAAATTGGTACTCAATTTATGAAGGAAGTCTGTGGGCTTAACAATTCCATAACTTATAATTTCAATTTTTGTATAATTATTTTACAGTAATTCGAACTTGAATGTTTGTACTTGCTTGTGCATTCCGCCAAATTTTTGTTGTGTTGAGAATGGGAAATTGCCTTGTATAAATTTTAACATTCATGAAGTTTATGATAGTAGGCAAATGCAAGCAATACTTATATGCCTTGATGCTTGTGGGTATTAGCTTATATCTTTCACATTCATGCAGAACTAGCTACATTCAGAACTTGAACAGTAATTGTCAAACATGATGAATTGGTTATAAGATGAAATTAATCACTTGAGTAAAGCATTGAAATGGAAGACTGCCATTAATAAATTATGAATGGGCAGACAATATATAGCTTTATTACTGTTAGTTCAGTCAATCAATCACAGTCTGAGAAATCTAGGCAATTTAACTAAATGAATTAATTTGTATTTTTTGTGGAAACAAATTACAAACATTATACAATCATTGACAAAGATTTGCAGTACATGCCAGAAAAATAAAATGCTGTGTATCTCATGTAGCATTTTAAATACAGAGCCAATCTAAAAATATCAAAAAATACTTTAAATATAATATACTTTTACATGGCACCACAAAAGCTCAATGGCCTTGCACAATGAGATAGTTGATATACAAAAATGTTTATGATAACTAAAAAAAGTGGCTGGTGATCAGGGAAAGCAATAAATGTTTCTATTACAGGCAGACAAGGTCATAGATGAATAAACTAGCAACAAAACTCGTTCAATGTCCAAAAGCAATAAATGTTTCTTTTACAGGCAGACAAGGTCATAGATGCATAAACTAACAACAAAACTCGTTCAATGTCCAAATGCAGCAAGAAAAGTTATAAAAGCAGATATCTCATCTTTTTCAATGGGCTTTACTCTGAATATGAATGCCAGTCACAGCTTAAAATAGTTCGACTACATTGCTACAGTCCTATGTAGCCTTATCAATCGTGCAGTGCTATCTTTAATATGAAGCATCTCTATTTCCACCACTCTTGAAACTGTCAGAAATTCATAAACATTTCTCCAGTGACTACACACAGCAGTACATAGTACATGAAGCAAAGGGTCCTAAAACAAATGGACACTGACATAAACCATGTCAATGTTCTACAACACCTCCAAGGAATTCTTTTACAATTTGAGTGTTAGTCATCTAAATTATTTGGCCATTTTAGTTTTGTTACAGTACACGTTATAACTTTCACCTTGCTTTGTTTGTCAATTACTGTATAAAAAATTGAAGTGTAGTCATAACTATAACACTACAGCTGTACTACACCATAATACTGTCTACTTAACTATTCCAAATTTACTAAAAACTTCATTTGTTCTCTAAAAAATTTAAATAAAAGCAGATACACAAAACTACCCTTACTGACTGAGGTTACACAGTCGTTATACATTCAAGTTACTTTTATATTGTAGATATCATCATGGGTACAAAACTTCACTCCTTAAGATGCAACGGTTTTTAAACTTTTACATTTTTTTAGGTGCACTAAATGACAAGAAAGTAATTGCTTCAAATAATCACAAAAATTGGCAAAACTGCTATTTATTTCGTTAAGTAGCGATGAGAAATCACTACGTCCAAAATAACGGATTACTAAAGTCATGCAAATCATTGTAACCCCAAACTGTAATGAAATTGTTGTTTACACGAATGTAATTAAACGGGTACGACATTAATGAATTAATGATAAAACCACTGAAGTGCAAAAAAGCTAAACTGTCATAGATTCTATAGTACATGCAGAAGCATTTCAAAATTTCTATTGTTCAATGGCAGATTGATCTTCAAAAATAGTTTAACAAAATAATTGATTTGTAACATAATAATATAGTAGTGAGAGCTAACATCAATAGATAGTGTCTCAAGTACCATGACATCAAACATCAGTACTTTCCAATCCAGTAGATGAAACATCAGACAGTCTCTATACGAATAAAATACATGTATGTGACTAGGAACATAGTGAATCAGTGAAGTAAGCATTTCGTCAAACCAGTGACTCGAGTGAAATAAGTTAGCTTGTCAAAAAATAATTGTAAACTGTAGAGTCTATGAGAGGGATAATGGAAAAAGAGAAGGAAAGAGAGGAAAAAAAACAAGAAAAAAGGATAAAGTATAGGACTAATTATATAGGGGGTAGCCTATATGTAGGATTGAGGTTGGTTTTTCAAGATGGCGACAGTTTTTATGATTTTCAAACACTCATAACTCTTTTATCTTATGTTGTACAGCATTATAAATGGCTTAGATGAGCTCTCCTTCACTGAGCAATTCTCCTGGTACCTTTAAAGTGGACTGTACTGTAGCAGGAGCATTTCTGGAGAACAGGCCCAAATTCAAATTTCTGCAAAATTCTTCAGACTTTTTTTCTTCTTTCTTTCATCTTCTATCCAGAAGATCTCTTAAGCCAGATAAGAGACTAACTTGGCTTTTACAACATTCCTTAGCGTTTAAGTCAAGGACTACAAAGGTGGCTTCAAAAAGAAGCAAGGACCGAGAACAAAATGAAAGACAGAATCCAGCTGCAGACACCGTGTGGGTTTGTGGTTTGACGCCATTTTAATTTATGCGCACGTGATCAGCATGAATATAATTAACCTAACCACAGAATCATAACAAATGTAATATTATTAATATTTAAGAAAAAAGAATGGAAACAAGTAAATAAAAAACATTAAAAATGGAAAAGTAGTAGGATTGAATTGGAAAAAAGTAACGAAACTAGAGGGTATGCAAACTGGTGTGGTAAAAAAATCCTACACCACTGCATGAGGATAAATTCTTTATAGTGTGATCATGTAGCTGTCTATGTGCTGGGATAATTGCAACTCATGCCTTGGATCATATTCTTCAGGCAGTTGTGTAGGATTTTTTTACAACACCAGTTTGCATACCCTCTAGTTTCTTTACTTTTTTCCAATTCAATCCTACTACTTTTCCATTTTTAATGTTTTCTATTTACTTGTTAATAGTTCCCATTACAGCAAGACAAAAAAAATTCAGTAGCAAAATGTTTTTATGATAAAGTCTAGACATCGTCATGTGTTTTATCATTATTATAAGAAGCCAGAAGCACAAAAAAGGGAAAGGATTCAATAATATGCAATACTTGAAATGTAAATGTACGTCTGCCAAAATAGAAAGTTTTGAAATGCTGAGTGATCCATAAAAACAGAATCTTTAATAATCATTATAATAGATAAATATAAAAAAGTCTAACTATGTTGTCACAAGACAATAATTGCATACAATAAAGCTTTTCAAAAAACACTCAATTATATATTTCGCAAACAATAATTTACTTTTGTCTCTTTCATAGTGTGCTTTTTTGCTATATTGTTCATTTTAGTATCTGTATATACCATTATTTTAATTTCATTCATACTTAAAACATTAGCAACCCTATGATGGGAATTTTTGGAGGGAATTAAACTTAGCGCTATGATAGCCATAAGTAGCCATTATATGCATGCTCAATGGCATGTGGCCAGTAGTACACCAAATTAAAACTTGCCGATCACCAAAATCTTGCAATTGGCCAAAGTTAACTCCCTCAAAAATTGCCCACTACTCAGTAACCTGCTATTATGGTATTTCTGAAATACAACATATTGAATGTGTCTTTGTCCTAAAATATTCAGATGAACATATGCTCTGGTTAGCGAGGAACTTCTATGTTAGCAATACAAAATTAAGAAATGACTGTGTATGCGAGCCTAAAGTGTCAAGTTCACTATGACAGTAAATGCCCCATGTAATCACCATGTCAAAGCATGTGCTGAAAACACATTTACCATGTTGTGGCAATGCTACCTGCCTTACATTGAAAAAATGAAGCCTATGTTTGACTTGTGTGCCACTGAAGTAAATGAGGTAAGTTAGTACTGTAGTAACACAGGTACTATATTTATTAATTTCATGGAATGCAAAAAGCACTAGTTCACAGACGTCTTGTTCAAAAGAAAAGGGATTACATAATGATATACCTAGGCCAGACTTTATTGCAAGCTTTATTGACAGTTGACTTTCAGCTTATAATACCTGTACAATAATGTTGTTTCTTATATTTTATTTTAAGAGATTTTTGCTGTCAACCCACAGGGCTACAAATAAAACCACAGGGAGTGTTACAAATGAAAGCTGTGTTACATCACATTTGTAACCACAGGCGGTGCCTTTGATACGCCCACTCACTATTATACAATTATTGTTCAGTCAATGTGTCGATTGTGTTTTATGTGGGCAGAGTTGTCACATTGACAGAAATCTGCCTTCATTCATATTAAAGGTAAAGTACTAATTATCATTGAAATAATTTTAACGTATTTGTAGTTCACTTGTGGTCATGGTTGACTGGACGGTGAATTGCTTGTGCAGATAGAAGTGTCAGATTTTTAGTCCATATATAAGAGTCAGTATCGTTAATAGTGTGACTATTATTGGTGCATATAAGAGTGAGTATTTTTTGTAGTATATACATTACATGCATTAGAGTGTGAGTATTGCTTGTACCTACATGTAATAGAGTGTGAGTATTATTTGCACATACATGTACAAGTAGGAGTATTGCTTGTACATATATGTATTAGAGTTTAAGTATTTTTTGTACATAGACGTACATGGATAAGAGTATTGTTTGTGCATACTAGTATTAGAGTATGAGTATTATTTCCATATACATGTATAATATGGATAAGAGTGTGAATATTGTTTTGAACATACATGTATGAGAGTGAATGTTGTTTGAGTGTTGGTATTGTTTGTACAAATTAGAGTATGATTATGAATAAGAGAATGAATGTTGGGTACCTCACGGGTGTTTCAACTGGACATTTAGTTTATAAATAGAATAGTTGCGGTAGGTACAACATTGGTCAGTGAGGTGTGACCATTAATCATCACAAAAGAGAAGAGTATTGCTAAGGACATTACTCCAAAGTACTAGCTGCTATGACAGTACTACATTCCATAGACCTAGATAAGGTCTCCTAAGACACCCCTAGCTCTTGTGTGCATACATAATATGTACTGTGAATAACTGCGCATTGAGCAAGAGCAGCAGCCTAAAATAAACTCATTTCAGCTGATGGTTTTGAGTGGACTTCCTGGCTTTAGGAAAGTTTTTTCAATTGTAACTATTATCCAAAACTGAAGATCAAAGGTAGTACATTGTAACAAAATATAATTTAGCATGCCACTTTTTTTTGCTAACAAAATATATAGCACTCAAAATGACACATGAATGATTGTTAGAGAAGCTCTGTCGCCTTTGTGGTAGAAATAATAGGCCAGTACAGAGTGTCCCGCTGTTTCACAAAGTTCAAAGAACCATTGCAAGAAGAATTTGCAATAGGTATCTAGCAGAATAGTGACGAAGTCCATTCCAAGTGTTTTTGTGATCGATGCTATGCTATTTTGTAGAGAAAGATGAAAGAGCCAAGGACAGAAGAGTAATGCTTACTTCTATTAATCTAGTAGAGTGGAGGGAGCATACAAATGAGAGCTGTGAGACATCAGACATGCCAAAAGTACTAGAACGTATAAAGGGTGGGAGGAATATAGGTAGGAGAGTGGGGACGAATAGAGGAAAGAAGAGAGGAAAACCTTGAATAAAATAGTTTTCATGACATAATTGAACACATAAAGAAAATAGAGTCACCTTTGTAATATAACAGCCCAGATTTCTTTACTTTCAAATGATAAGTAAACCTCACTGAAGAATTATAATATAGCTGTCAAATCTATTAAACTATCCCATTTATACATTCAACCTCTTAATGTTACTCTTGAACTCTGAACTAAAGAAAAGAAAGGCAAAAGCCCCTCTCTTAAGTACATGTCCATAAAATACCTTTAGCTCCAGGTGGCCACATACCATTATACCGTATAGCGGGAAATTTTGGAGGGAATTAAATTTGGCGAAATTGGCGTTTTGATAGCCATTTGCCAAAATTAAACCCGCCATTTTGAGCCATTATACGCATGCTCAATGCACGTGGCCACCGATTCGCCAAATTAAAATCCGCCAATCACCAAAATTTAGCAATTCGCCAAATTTTAGTCCCTCCAAAATTTCCCGCTATACGGTACTGTTTGCTCTGGTATGGTAACAGACAAAAACGTAGCAGTACAGCAACAGTCTACTTGAAAAGGGGTTACATAAGGCTACCTAATGAGTTGTTCCTTACTTCAGAGAAAACCTTCAGTTAGCTAAAAGATTCATGTGTAAGTTCCACCCTTTATGATCCATAACTTTTGACCAGAAAGTCGTAGTAACATGGAACAAAGAGCTACTTGAAGCTCTGGTTTTGCTAAAACAAATAGACTCCGCTTTGACCCTGTAGCTCCACCACAAGACAGTAAAAAATCAATTTAGAAGGTTGTTATGCACAGTGTCACCATGGCAACCATAAAATTTCAAAATTTCTCTGCGCAAACTAAATGTCCAAGAATAATTCATTTGAAACACCCGTGACCTGTAGGCGTGTCTGGCTAAAGTTAACCACACCTTCCACTAATTCTGGAATCCAGTTGTGGCTTGCATGCTTAGGCTAAGTAAATGAAGGAACCTGATAGGAATCAAAGGAGAGTGTAAACTTTAAAATGAAAAGCTTGGAGACAAAGGTAGCAAAATGATATGATAGCTGTAGCAGGTGCTTTAGCAAGAAGTGCATTAGAACGTTGCATTGAATTTAACAATATCATAATTTATGGAATTGGTTGTGCTTACAAATTGACTTGGACTCTAACTTGCAGTTGGCACATTTTGGCTGTTACTAAGAGCCTCAACTGATGGATGATGTTGTTGCTTATCCATAACGAGAATGTGACATCCGTAATTTCTAAACAAGCACTATTAATTTTTGTCAATCATAAGCTTGCTACTGCGAAACTAGAATTAAATATCACTTTTTGTCGCTTAAGGTACTCTACAACACACATTCTTCCTTTAATAATGTTATTATTTATTTATAATAAACTTTAATAATAACTACATATATCAGTAGAGCTATACAAGTGGATATTGTCCTTGATTATTTTCAGGATTACTGGATTGTCTAAAAGTTATTTGAGATTTTCAAGATTGTCTACAGAT